>NC_143018.1:139996225-140226225 GCF_055824585.1 Amblyomma mixtum | reverse complement strand
CTATTTGAACAGTTATGCCTTAACCCTCTCAGGCTGCAAAGCAGAAACAGAGGACAGAAATCGAACTTGGTTCAAGCTGCAATCAACAAAACGGGTATATGCCAGCACAACAGTATGTGAATGTATGTGTTTACATCTTTGAAAAATGTTCCCTGCGAAGCGCCAAACAGAACTGGAAATGTATGCCAGACAGTTTGCCATATCGAACCGAGGAAACATTGCGCTGGTGTGAGACGCTTTAAACACTGGACAGAAAGGAAGACTATCTCCTGCAACGTTTTGAAGGCTCTGTCGGGTGGGACAGTCGAATCGCCATACAATTTACCAAGAGCATAAGTGGCTTTCAGTAACACAAAGTAGTTGCGCTCTTTCAAGAGATGCCTCAAATAAAGAATTAGGCCTTAAACTTGTCAAGCTGCAAACCAGAAACAGAGGTCTGAAATCGAACTTTGTCCAGGTTGCGATTAACGAAACGAGTATGCCAGCACAAGCGCATACGACAGTACATCTTTAAAAATTGTTCTTTGCACACCATTGAACAGAATGGAAAAATTATTCCAGACAGTTTGTTATACAGGGCTAAACAAACATTACGCTTGTGAGAGATGCTTTCAACGATGGAAAGAAAGATGGACTCCATTTCCTGGAACATTTCGAAGGCTTTGTCAGATGGGGGAGTCAAATTGCCGTACAACTTTCCAGGAACATGATAGGCTTTGAGTAGCATAAAGTACTTGTGTGCCTGTACCGTGCCATGCTCTTCTCTGAGAGTATCCGAACAACTACAGCCCTTGGAGTACTTATCGAGAAACATTTTGATGACATACCCAGCAACATAATACGATACTGAATCATCAACAATATGAGATTCCTTCAGTGAAGAAAGTGTCTGTATATCCTGAAGTGCTGGAAAGCTATCCGAACAAGACTGCTCAACATGATCACCAAGAGATGGTCTTTGCAATGAAATTGAAGACAGTTCACGAAGAAGCACGATGTGATCTTCCTCAACATTTCCTTTGTCTGAAAGTTTCATGATCTTGTTAAGCATGATGTGTTTTAGGCCACATATGAAATGGGGGACAGTGGGGTTTGAGTTACATCCCTGCCTTTGTCTAATGCAGCCGAACATTTTTTCCAATGGATCCTGCTGTAAGCGCCTTGTAAGGAGGAAGGTAAAGCCATACTTATATGAAAGCTCATCCCACATCAAAAGAATTGCCCTTATTGTCACTTGCCACCCAGTAACCGTATGTGGCTGGCGCCTGCCTTCAAACCTCCACGCAGCAACCCAAGGTATGGCAGCCTCGAGGAAGTCTGTCACCTCAGAATGTCCTTCTTGAATTGCATACCGCATTTTTTGAGCATTTCTCCTGGGGCTGGAACTGTTCAGAGCATCGAACAACTTATCCATCCGGTCGCAAAAGTTTTCTGTGCTAAGCGCAGCGTCTGGCAACTCCTTGACATAGACAAGTGCCGTAATAGCAATGGAAACAGATGCGCTAAAGACTTGGGTTGCTCGTTTAACCTTCATATTGCTGAATGGTTTTTGAAAAATATGCCTTTCCGTCAACTTTGGTGCCATTCTAAGCCGGAGCTCGTGTGTTGAATGGTACAATTTAGTGATATGTACCCAGTCGACGACCTCGCTTGCGATATGCAGCTTGTGCATTTGCAGGTTGTTTCGCGTAGTTTTCACAAGGTGCGGAACATCGAAAATGAAGATTCGATTATCATCGACAGTGAAAAAAGGCTGCACAACCGATACACCCAGCTGTCTGGCTAAGCTCACATTGGAGGCTCCCTGGTCACATATAATGCATTTCACAATGATGCCAATCTCAATCAGCTTTTTGATGAGAGACAATAATAAGAAACCCAATTGTGATGACGGTGTTGATGCATGGCCAAGTGTATAGGCGATTGGCTGAAACCATCGTTTAGGTATGCCAGACAACAGGACTACCAAGGCTATGTCTGCATTGGTTGATGTTCGTTCAACACCATTTTCAGAAAACCCCTGTACAAGGTCTTGGTTTGCTTCATAGGACAGGTTTTTTTTAAGCATCATTTCATCGAATATCAGCGAACACACACGGTCACGCTCACACCATTGTCTAGTTGATGACGAAATAGATGTCAATATGCCTGGAATTATACCAGGTGACTTATGTCAGACAGCCACCTCCTGATGGAACGTTCTGTGGGCAAGGTGAGAAAAGAGGACAAATATCGTTATGCTTTTGGGCCACGAAAATGCAAGTGCAATGCAATTTTCTTCAACCGCTGGGTAAAGCGCCTTCCCTTGTCTTTTCCTCTCATACCAACATGGCCTTGCAGAAGCTCAAACACTTCGTCTGACACATGGGGACGAATGGAGGCAAGCAGTTCGGAAATCGTGTGCACGGCTTTAATCTTTTGTTTCCGCAGTCTCGCAATGGTCTTCCTGTATTTTGAGACCTGTCCTTGAAGGCGCCTGATGACGTTTTCCTGCCGAGGCCTGCATTTTGCAGGAAGTGCAGCAGAGATGCTTGCAGAACCTGTAGTCAGAGAAAGAAAATAACGAATAGCCACACAATTCAGTACTGGATGAAAGTTTCTTAAATCCTTACAGCTTTCGTTTCTCTTGCGAAAAAATTACGTACGGTATAACAGGAATGGCTGGGAAACAAAGGTTTGCCTTAAAAGTGCATAGATGTAATCTCAAGAGCAGAAAATGTCATTTGTATGAGATACAGTATGCAGTTGCATGTACCCTCTACAATCGGTTAATTGGGTTGGTAAGAATCATGTAAATCATTTTGATTGAATACTTTTTTAATGAATAAACTACAATGCCATCCTTGACATGCTAAATTACAGCTGCAAATGCAGACCAAACTGGTGCAGTTTCTGCGTTTGTCTGCTATGCAGTCATTTTTTGTGCCTGTGTGTGTGTCTGTGTGTCTGTGTGCGTGTGTGCCTGTGTGTGTGCATGACATAACGATGAAGAGGTCAAGAAGGTTTAGTGCCGCTACTGCGCCGCGCATGCGCCGCTACTGCGCATGCGCAACTGGCAAGCGCGGCGGCCGCACCTCTGAGTCACCCGCGCAGCGACGGCGGCGGCGCGCCAGCTGTGCGCCGATTGATGTCACTGCTCCTCGCGCATGCGCAGTATGGCCTTCCCTCAGCTGCGTGAAATGGATCGGCGACTCGCGTGGTGTTGCTTTCGCAACAAATGGCAATGGCGCAGTGACAGTCTCAGATCTCAGTGGACACCCAAACCACGCCGTGGGGAAAGGGATAAAGGAGGTAGTGAAAGAAGAAAGGAAGACCTGCGTAGCGGAGGCCTCCGGAATAATTTCGACCACCTGGGGATCTTTAACGTGCACTGACATCGCGCAGCACACAGACGCCTGTTGCATTTCGCCTTCATCAAAACTTATAGAACCCAGGAACTCCGGAAAAACAGCCGAACGCTCTAAGCACTCGGCCACTGCAGCGAGTTGGTTCACGATTGTAGCAACAGAGCGCCACAAAGAACGGAAGGCATACGAGAGAAGATGAACACGAGAAAAAAACTATGGGGCCACTTAAGCCATACTTAAAAGTAATGCGACAGCATTACAGCGTCGCCACTGATCCACTCCGCAACAGCGTGCTTTAGGCCATCCTCTACAATTGGGTTGCCCCATCGTAGCTCTACTAGATGGACCCGGAGCAGGTACCCCCCAGTCGGAGTCCTAATTCCAGACGACCTAGCTCCAGTACTGTTTTTTAAGCAAAATAACCCACTTGATTAGCGGGCTGTTCCACAGCAGGCTGTGACAGGTCCTCTCTCGACCGCGAGAAGCCTGCAATTGCCGCTTGCGCCACGGCGCTCTTGTTACACACAACTTTTTCCGCGAAAATCCGATCTCCTCCGCATTTTTCCCGCTATCTTTAGTTTTGGGGTTCTAAATTTTGTGGTTTCGCTGACTTGGGTCCCATTTCGGAATAGAGATTTCCTGACACCCCGCGGGTTTTGGCATGATGACGGCTCTAATGATATTGTTACGGTGCGCATTTAAAATTCGTAATTGTTCGGTTTACGCCCCGATGCAACACCCTGGTAGAAGGGACGTCGTAGCAGAAAACTCTCGATTAATGCGGACCACCTAGGGGTTTGCGGATTATGAATACCTTCGTCCAAAAGGAACTGGACTTTGTAGAGGCCCAGTGCCGAGACTAAAAATGAAATAAACTTCATACTATGCTCACATCCTGATACCGTGCACAATATGGAGGCCCACAGAAAGCTGCACTGTAGTGACCACAGAATGGTAAGGTATCAAATTAGCTTAGACCTGAGAAGAGAACTGAAGAAATTAGGGAAGCGGTAGCCCATTAAGGAGTTAGAAGTAGGAGGCAAAATAGATTTTCAGAATATTGCTGCATAATAGATATTCGGCTCTGAGGAAGACGATCTTATTGTTGAAAGAATGACGATAATCTCACAGCAATTATTACGGAGTCTGTAGTAGAAGTAGGCGGTAGGATTGTGCGACAGGATACCGGCAACCTATATCAGGAGACGTAAAATCTGATTAAGAAACACCAAAGCATAAAAGGGTCTAACCCCGTGGACAGAACAGAACTGGCAGAGGTATCAAAGTTAATAAATAAGTGCTAGGTAGCCGACATACGGAAGTTTAACATGGAAAAAATCGAGCATACTCTAAAGCACGAAGGTAGCCGAAAAACAGTGCAGAGAAAACTAGGCATCGGTAAAAACTAGATGTATACGCTAAGAGACAAATGGGGCAATGTGATTAGCATATCGATAAGATAGTTAAAGTAGCCGGATAGTTGTGCACAAATCTATACAGTAGCCGATGTAATCAGAACGTTAGGGAGAGAGGCAATAGCGTACAGCAATGGAACATCCCACCAGTAAAAAAAAAGAGAAAGTAAAGAAAGCTTTGGGAGCAATACAAAGAGGAAAAGTAGCTGGTGACGATCAGTAACAGCACATCTCTTGAAGGACGGAGGGGAGATTGTGCTAAAAAAAAATAGCCGCCCTGTATACATTATGCCTTGTGACCTCGAGCGAAGCAGAATCTTGGAAGAATGCTATCATTATCTCAATTCATAAGAAAGGGGACGTCAAGGACTTGAAAAATTACAGACTGATCAGCTTACTGTCGGTTTCTTACAAGGAATTTACTAAGGTAACCGCAAATAGAATCAAGACAACCTTAGACTTATATCAACCAAATGATCAGGCAGGCTTTCGTAAAGGATACACGACAATAGACGATATTCGCATTATTCATCAAATTACAGAGAAATGCGCAGAATATAAATCTTATATATAGCCTCCGTTGATTACTAGAACGCAATTGACTCACTGGAAACCTCAGCAGTCGGTGTAGAATAGTGACAGAAGCCAACAGCCACAGAAACCAAGGGGCACAGGGGATTTTTTCTTTGTAAGTTATTTATTTTGTGGCGTTGATCGATTTAGAATATTACTGAATATGTTATCGTTTAAAGATAACTGATTAGAAAAGCAGAAGAAAAAACAACCACCTGCCGCCGGTGGGATCCGAACCCACGACCTCCGAATTACGCGTCCGGTGCTCTACCTCTGAGCTACGGCGACGGCTGTCAATTCTCCTGCTTTCGGGGGTATTTATGTTTACAAGTAACCTAACCTTGAGAGTGTTCATCAGCGCCACCCACGTTCATAAGCGGCGGACGTAGAACGTCCTGAGTTACCGCAGGTGTGACGTAGAACGTCATCGAACGGAGAGGGTGGAAGCTGCGTGAGAACCCTCTTATGCTTCCTAAGGCGTCAAGGCTGCCAGAATCGAGGCCCTCGCTAAGCAATTAAGCAAACCAGGGAAGGGGGATAAGAGTTGATAAAGAATACCTTAGTGTTTTGCGATTCGCTGATGACTTTACCTTGCTAAGTGACTCAGAAGATGAGCTGCAAACCATGACCAATGAGTTAAACAGGCAGAGCAGAATGGTAGGTCTTAAATTTAACATGCAAAAAACCAAAGTAATGTTCAACAGTCTCGAAGAAAAGAGCCGGTCACAATTAGTAGCGAGGTCCCGGAGGTGGTATGGGAATACGTCTGCGTAGGGCAGGTAGTGGCCGCTGATCCAGATCATGAGAGGAAAACAACTCGAAGAATAAGAATGGAGTGGAGCGCATACGGCCGGTTCTCTCAGATCTTGAATGGCAGTTAACCAATATCCATATAAATAAAAGTATACAACAGCTCTATCTTACCGATACTCACCTATGGCGCAGAAACGTGGAGGCTAACGAAAAGGGTTCAGTTTAAATTAAGGACTACGCAAGGAACTATGCAAAGAAAAATGATAGGTGTAACGTTAAGAGATCGGAAGCGAGCAGGGTGGGTGAAGGAACAAACGCTTGTTAATGAGATGCTAGTCAAAATCAAGGGGTAGAAATGGGTTTGGGCAGGCATGTAATGCGAAGGCAAGATAGCCCCTGGTCTTTAATGCTAACGGAGTGGATTCCAAGAGAATGCAAGCGTAGCAGGGGACGGCAGAAAGTTAGGCGGGCGGATGAGATTAAGAAGCTTGCGGCGATACAGTGACCGCAGCTGACAAACGATAGGGTAAATTGGAGGGACATGGGAGAGGCCTTGGTGCTGCAGTGGACCTAGTCAGGGTGATGATGATGATGATGATGGCCTGGGGTTCCTTAACGTACGCTCACAACAGATGCGTTATTGCATTTCTCCTCCACCGATATATAGAGCCAGCATTCAATCCCATAACCTTGCGATCAGGAGCCGGACGCCACAGTAACTGAGCATAGATCGAACAGAGTCTATTACAAGAGCAGCAGCCTTTTGACGCACTATTCGGAGATACAACAAGAGCATCTACTCAGAGACAGGAAGTTTTAGAAAGCGTCAAACAGTATTTATTTTCTCTTCGGAAAGCGTCAAACTACTCTCAATATTGAAATTGACTTTCTATGTGGGTTCGGTGCAAAATGCCTTTAAAAGCTACCGCGTTGGCTGCGTTCAGAATTTTCGCAATACATAAGCACAAATATTGCACAAACGCATTTTTCAACGGGAAGTAGCTTCTGATCTCAACTTTTTCATAATTCGTAAACCAATCCGCCGGTCTCCCTTCGGGGGGATTGCATATTGTTGCTGTGGAGGTTTTTGCTACGTTCAAGAACGTTCTCTATTGGTTTTCTATAGCAGTCTCTGCTACTTGATGCGAGCGATGCAAAAAGTCTCCAGGGTACACTTTAGCTTCTCTTTAAGGCTATGATTCCAGAGCGTTAGTGGGTTAATTATTCACAACAGAGCACGAAACACGGACAAAAGGGGGAGAATCGACAACACTAGCGCTTGTGTTGTCGATTCTCCCCCTTTTGTCCGTGTTTCGTGCGCTGTTGCGAATAATGAACAAGTACCAACTCGCCCAACTTTCTTCACTCATCAGTGGGTTAATGCCCATGTGAGCGGCATTGGTCGTTCTAGGCTTTGCGTTCATAGACCCATGGCAGCCCTCATCCCACTCGTGGCGCAGTCGTTCAGCTGATAAGCGATTCGCCGCTCCGTTGCGATCGCAGGCGCTGCCATCGGAGGGGCTTGCATGATCGAGGCTGCTTTGCCCGATCAACCTATCACGACCAATCATTACTTTGCCATACGCGCGGGCTGTCAGTTTGTTCACAGTCCGGTTCACATGCTATGAGGATGCAGCAACGCCACGTTGTCCAGGCGGCGCACCTAGTTTGCTCCTCCGGGGATTTTTAACCCACAACGCAGATAACACCGCAGGGTTTTCTTCTCAACGGGGGCCTTAACTCTATTGGGAAGAATCAACGATTACCTCCCATATTTCCGCCATTGTACAGTCAGGCCGGAATGAAACCGAACAGCGTCTGTGAACAAAACAAAATATTTCACGCGCGTACTATCAGCTTAGTGCACAACTAGCCCGATTCATTCTTATGGGTTAAGGGTCTATCGAAGTACATAGTCACAAACCAGTTGTAAAGGAATATCTCGCTGCAAAATAGAAAAGCGTTACATATGCGTGTTCGCGTTTCATTCCGGTCTGACTGTACATACCTGACAATATTTTGCACTTGCTTTATATTTAAAAAAAAGTGTCCAAATGTCCTGGAATTATTAGTGCACTGTGGAAAAGTGGTTTACATTAAGAGCGACAAAAGTGCTCAACCAAATGACCCGTGCCAACGTGGTGTCATCGCCGGTGATTCGGCGGCTACCGTACCTGCCGAAGGGAGTCACTGAAATATAAACGAGGTGGAACTGCAGGAAAACACTTGCTTTGAAATTTTGTCTTCGTTTCAGCAGTTCGTTTGCGCTACAAATGAATCGAGTTCAGACAAGAAAGCGAATATTATTTTATTTTTCAGCCAAGCCCACCAAGGCAACACGTAAGTAGAAATTCCTTTATGCCAAGTAATGTACCTCAAAGCCGTAATTCGCTCAATAATGAGAACAAAGGAGCGCGCTTCCATGCCGAACAACTACAGAAAATCCTTTGACTGCGCACACATTTGGAGGATTAGACATGCGTATCGAAATGGTACAGCGCTGAACCCCATATAAAGACTTCTTTGGGAAAAACAAAGTGCACTCCTTAGACAAGGACGAAGAAAGACAAGACGATACAGCGCTGTCTTGTATCTCTTCGTCCTTGTCTAAGGAGTGCGCTGTGTTTTCCCCAAGATACTACTAGCTAGCCGGCTCTTCTACCGTTGCAAGTAGAGACTTCTTATCTACACTGTCGCCTTGCCATACACGGTTTTGTCGAACGTTTTTTCCTGTGTTCTGGAAACACTGCGATGTAGCCGCAGAGCACTTCCTGTTTGAAAAGGGTGTGTTTTTCGAGGAACCGGTTACCCAAGGGAAAAAGAAAAGCAGCGAAAGCTGAATCGTCACCTGCACCGGCGCCTTACCAAATAATGCACGGAATGCTTCGCTTGCTGCTTATGAAAACCAGAGCGACACGCATTGTCTGCACTGGCGCAAACCTTCTCAAGCTCCGCGCCATAAATACCTTTGAACGAGTACGTACTCGTTCTCTCCATCCGTCCGCTGGATAGCGGTTGTAGCCGCCTTGATCTTTTTCAATCTGTGTAGTGCTTGTGGAACAAACGCTCCGTAATAGCTAACCAGCTCCCTCAACCTATTCCGCTTAAAGCTTCGCTGTTATTAGAACACATTGCCATCTTTTTTCTTATATTAACCAGGGCGGAGTTTTGATTATTTTTATTGTCGCCAACGCCGTACACCAAGCACAGACGCCATTATCATGCATCCGTGTGGAAATTCAGCCCCTTTCTGTAGTGACCCTATCTGCTTGTTTCAACCCTACGGCTTCTTAGCTTGTAGGAACAATCCTCTTATTTACATTCTGTGTATTGCCCTCGCCACGTATCAGCAACTACGAAACTGCAACAATAATTCTCAATATAGTTTGGATGCATAAAATTGGTTTTTGTTGTTTAAGCTTTATTCGGGACGCATTTTCGGTAGCTACTTTGTCACCAAAGCGGTCTGTCAAGTGAAAGGGCTACCTGTCTGCGTCATTCTAGAAATTCAGCCCGTTCCATCAAGGCACAGGTTGATAGTTTCAAGCAGTTGTTTTTTGTTTTGTTTACTATTTGTAGAGACAGAGGTGGCGGCGCTGCACTTAAACTGAGCGGCGTAGGAATGCCGGGTAGATCATGTTTTGTGCAGGGCTTGGCGACTGTTGAGCACGAAACGGTGATTCTGCCATGACAATACGACCGTACTTCCACCTTTCTCGCGGCACACACGATAAAATGTGAATGTTTCCATACTAGCCTAACAATCATGTTAAAATCATTACTGAAGTTAAAAAGGCGCTATTCAAATAAGGTTATCTGCGCGAACACCAGAGCCTCGCGGCTCATTTGCCGAATCCGTGGCAGAATCCATGTTTTCGAACCAATACTATCCAAGCTAAATAAGAAACCTGTCTTCCCATGCATTCACGGGGTGGATGAAGTGCTTTTAAGAAACTCGTATAGAGGGTGGAACAAGATTTTACTCTTCGTAATATTAAGAAACTACGGTTTCAACTTCTCGGTGGTTACCAATTGTCTGTCGTCATCTCCTCTCCTCATGGCCTTTCTTAGCGCTATAGGCAACCTGCTGTGCCCCGGTTCCACTGCAGTTCATCCACTGCCAACCTAAAAACATGGTGCAGTCAGCCGTTTGGGCAGCGATAAAATCGCAGCCACATTAAGAGCAATTAGAGGCCAGCGTTTGTCTGATGTCATTCTTTGCATAGGTGCTCCCAAGGAAGCCATGTTAGCTGACGGACGCCAGATGCAGCTTCGACAGGGCCTGGAAGCTCGTTCTTATAGGAGCGGACAAGTGGCGAGGAAAAGTACTTCGGGGGCGCGTAAAGATTGCTTGCTTTTCTCACCAGGCTATATGTTTCTGGGCTGTGATTGGCATAGCAAACATTATCGCAGGTTGCCTGAGCGATGAACTGGCATTGCAACTGAGAGTACCATTTTGATTGGGAGGTATTTGCTAAAGGCATAAAATTGCGCCTCTTCAGTGGATAAAACAGCGGCACTTTGACATTATACACAAGGTGCACTTCATGCCGAAATAAATCGGTGGTTTTCCTGCACCGTATCGTTGCACCTCACGCATTGCTTTCTACATGATGCTCTGTCAGAGACAGAGAAAGAGCAGAATTATTTTCCAAGCCTGCACTGGGTCGCCGCCTCAGGCCGGACCGTCTGAGCCCATATCGCCCGCACGTGCTCTGCATGGGCAACGAGTGGTGGCCACAATATTGGGCGGAGTACAACAGGATGAGCGAAGCAGCTCTCCCCAAAAATCGGGTACCTGCAGGTGGGCAGGAGTTTGATCTGTAGGTAGTGTGGTGAGTGTGTGGCACGTGGCATCCAGTATGTGTGTGTTGTCAGGGTAGGCTCCACGTACCTGACCTCGGGGGTGGCCAGAGCGCGTATGTGGTGGCTGTACAGACCACATGGTAGATAATTTGTTTGTGCTTGTTTATTGAAGGCAGACTCACTGCGAGTAAAATGACGAGGAGGAGGGGGATGTGGCGGCGTCGTAGTTCTTTGTCTTTCTCTTCGATGTTTTCGGTGCCTCATCTGCTCATCCTTGGGGTTATGATCACCCGGTCAATTAGAAGCATTGACCGGAGGCATCTCGCGAGTGAGGCCTTGTGCCCGTTCGTGCTCTTCTAATCCCTGGTGACAGGGGACCCATTCCAGAAGGACGTGCAGGCTTTGGTTCTGGTGAAAGTAGGCATTTATCTGGACGCCGTTATGTCCCGGGAGCATGTTGGCGGCGAAGTCACGGAGGCCTGGTGTCCGTCCGTACTGTGATGGCGTTAGTTTGGTGAGGCTGGTGAAGGATCGCTTCTGCTTGATTGCCTGTGCTTCGGATGAGGTCTAATCAAGAACACCAGTGTGATGACGCACTTCGTGATGGCGGAGGTTTACTGAAAAAGTTGTAGCGTTCGAGTCAGCGAAGGTTGCGTCTGTGTAGTAGGCGTAAAGTTATGGGGACTTGAGCTGCGTTCCTCTTGCTTCTCGGCATGCCGAAGCCTCTCTCCGGGCCCATGTGGCGGTGGCCGGGAAGAGGTGCCTAGTATGCTTTTTGGCATCGATTCTCAGAGTCAGTAGCGGCCTCCTTTCAACCATTTATAAGGCGGCAACCATTTATAATGCTGAGCACCAAGCCAAGGGAGGTCTCCACCCATTGGAAAAACCGATGAGTTCTCGGCGGCAATCATGGTCGAAACCAGCACATTCCGAACGAGAGGCGGATGCTATAATACAAGACCACCGTTTAGTTGAAATTTTCTGTGCTACAAAGTATCCTCACAGCCGTACACGGAGTAGGCCAGGGTCACACCACCTCCCAAGAGAGACACCCATACACTGGCGGACCCCCCAACAGAGAGCGCTCTTGTACCTGATCACCGGGCTCGAAAGCGCTCCCAGAGAGCCTAGCGGGCTTTGTTCTTCAGGTGTCACATCAATGGTTACGTGTGGGTCCAACTAACGTGCTATGGATGGATAAACAGGGACGTAAGGCCCGTTCTGCCAGTTCTATGCTGCGCACGCACGCCAGACACTGCCGACTTCGGGTACTGACTTCGTGTCGCGCTTAAAGCGGGATGTACTCCCAATTTTTATCATCTGTTTGGTTTGACGCCGGTCCTGGCTTCCCAAGCCTGTACCTGTCACCTCCGCACCGGAACTGCTACTGTGGAATTCGTTCTAGAATCCTCTCGTCTCGCGGCAGTCCTACAAACAGACGCGCAAAATGTAAAGCACCAGTTGTGCTTTCGCTTGGTCCACACTTTCACAGCCTACGGAGGCGCCCGTAGGCCTAGCGTTTCCCGGATATAGTCATGGTCTCTCGAGAGGGCGTGAGGACAAACCCAAGCAGCATTCTCTAAGGGTCCGAAAGTTCGAGTTTCACACAAATGACCACTACTCCGGGTGATTTTGCTCAGCGGCGATTTCCGTGCAACGACCTGCTTGAAACTTAGGCAAAGCAGCCAATCCCTGGACTGCAACAATGTGTGAACTCTCTCTCTCTCTACTCTTGAGAGATCAACTGTCCTGCTCAGAGCACATGCTCAGATGGGTTCCCAGAAACTCGCAACTAAATAGTTATTGACATCTCCTCAAATCGACAGGATTACAAGAGAGCGCAACCACTTCCAGCGTTAAACCAAGGGCCTTCATCACCAATGCCATCTACCCGCTCAGTAGCAGGTGTACGCCACCGCTCCCAGTGTTAAACAGCCTGAAAAGACATCTTGTCCCCTCCCCGCACGGGAGAGGGCCTGGACCTACCCAGCCGATCAACCTTTCAGTTTATGGCCGATGGCTAGCAAAAGTCAATCCAGCCCATCATCGGCGCCTCATCCGTCCTTGTGGCCTCCCGGCAAGGCCCCGCATGCCATAATGATTAACGACTTGCTGCGCGAGTCTCTCGTCCAGCAGAATCACCTGGACTCGCAATTTCTTGACTTCAGCCAAGTACATCTTGGGCAGGGGCTAACTCATGTTGCTCTGGGCTCTCTCCAAGTCAGCCTTTGATATGCTTTAGAGGCTCAGGCTAACCATTCCCGGCTGAAAGGATATGCAAGAGATACCCCCGTCTACGATAGATGGCCGCCCTAGTCAACAGGGCAATTTCTTAGAACGAACCAGGTCATATTTCCGAGAGGTGGGGTGCCATGATATCCACGCACCAGGCCGGAAGCGCTGTCGTAGCGAAGCGGTGGCCTTGTCGTAGAGCATGCGCCTCGCATTCTCAAGGTATGAGTTGGGACCCACTGCCGCTGGGATCCTGTTGCATCCACAGAGAAGTCTTTGGCTTCAAGAAACGGCTTTGTTTGCAGTCGGCATGGACAGCAGGCACACACATAACTGAGGCATGAGTCAGCCAGTAGAACCGGCCAAACGCTACCTTCAAGGCCTTTTTATAGGCACGGGCGAGGGGAGAAGGTCGCGCCGAACGCCAACAGTAATGCGGCAAGAAACGCAAGCGTTTCAACCGGCATCGTATAGAAGTACCCGAGCGTTCCGTAGAACGCGTGCACAGACCGCAATTCGTGGATGAAGCAATCCATCCCATTCTACATCAGCCGCCGCGGTGGCTCAGTGGCTATGGTGCTCGGCTGCTGGCCCGAAAGACGCGGGTTCGATCCCGGCCGCGGCGGTTGAATTTCTTTGGAGGAGAAATTCGAGGCCCGTGTACTGTGCGATGTCAGTGCACGTTAAAGAACCCCAGGTGGTCGAAATTTCCGGAGCCCTCCACTACGGCGTCTCTCATAGCCTCAGTCGCTTTGGGACGTTAAACCCCATAAACCAACCAACCATTCTACATCAAAAATGGTCAGAGGACCAGTGGTCGGTAGGCCGCCTTTCCCGGTTGCTCCTTGTTAGTGGAGTCTGTTCGTTATCAGAGGACACGGGACGTGAGGTGCGTGGTCCAACCAGGGACTCTGGCTGAACTGCAAGCAACGGAGGCGACCTCTAATTCGTTAGACAGGCACGTGCCCTTGTTGAGTTTTCATTGTCAAGTACAGAGTGTTACAAATGACCTTCGTGTACAAAACGCACTTTGTTTCTAACAACAATAAAATACGTAATTGGAGGCTTGACACGTGTAACTTTTCCAGGAAACCACTTCACCGAATCGCAACGCACGGAACGCATCAGTGCGCGGTCACCAGTCACGAAATACCGATACGGTGTTCTACGCTTATCTATCTACAGACATTTTCACTCTTTCGGTTTTTTTCTGTCGTGTCACTGCTCATCTTTGGCTTCAGCAAGAATAATTGAACCCGCATCTTTCGGTCGGTGCAATGCACGATGAAGTAGAATGTCCCAGCTCGTGTCCCCTTGCGCACACTCCCAGCGGTCTTCCTCTTCTTCGCTGGCTAGGCAGTGAAAGCGATGAAAAAGATATAACACCGGTGAAAGTGTGCGGTGTTGTTCGGTAACAAAATGAAGGCTTTCTATTATGTGCTGCAAGGTTCTGCGCTACCCTTTTGTCTGTCCACCAGCAACTGCTTGAACAATCGGCACACCAGCGCAGAAATCTGCTTGTAAGTACTGGTTTCCAGTCCGCACTTTACCTGGACGACTACCCTCGGATGACACTAGTAGCGACCAGCGTCAGATAACCGCAGTACGGTCTGGTACAGGGAAAATGTGAGCAGTGACGCGCAGCACGCGCCCAGACACGTTACGTGATGGAGCGCAACAACGACGGAAGCAAAAAACACGTAAACACAAAGAGGAGGTGGTACCCGACCGCGGCGGCAGCGTTTCGATGGAGGCGAAACGCAAAATGCGCCCCTTTGCTGTGCGATGTCAGGGCACGTTAAAGATCCTCAGGTGGTCGAAATTACTGCGGAGACCTCTACTACGGCACCTACCTCTTCCTTCGTAAGTCCCTCCCTTATCCCTTCTCTTATGGCCCGGTGAAAGTGTCCACTGAGATATGTGATACAGATACTGCGCCAATTCATTTCCCAGAAACCAATTTACAATTTACCCTTTTCTATTCTGTGCCGCAATCTTCTTGTACTACCCCTCTGTCTGTCCTCCAGCAAATGCTTCAACAGAGCAGTCACGGTGGCCTGTAACCATGCTCCGCCGTCCCGTTCGACTGCGGGTGGTACGGGTGTGGTGCACCTGTGATTCACTATTTTACCACGTGCGCTTTGAGAAAGCTTTCGAGCTCAGCGGCACGGAATTGTGGCTGTTATATGTTACCACTTCCAAAGGTAGACCTTGCGCAGCGAACACAGATCCAAACATCGCAGCTGTCATAGTGGCCGCCGTCTTGCCACTCCCCTTTACTTCCAACCACTTGCTATACGTATCAACGGCTAAAAGCAACACTTCCCTTCCTCTCGGGAAAGTCAAGATTCACCCTCAAGAAGGCGTATGAGCGGCTCCTTCTCCGACTTCTCACAAATATATTGCTGACCCCGGCAGCACTAAAACATTTTGACCCCTGCTTTAACGGCAGCTGCCCGCACTGCACTGCGGTGTCTTCTGACACCTATCACATGGTGTGGTCCTGCCCCTCCAACCAGGCTGTTCCCCCCATCCCCAACCCGGGAGGACTTTGAGGCGACCTTGTTCGGCTGCCACGACTTACACGCCCAACAAGCCTTAGTCGAGTGCGTCAGGGACCCAAACTAGCGACCTTCACCTAAAGCTTCTAAGGATGGGTCCCTTATGGGCTAATCCAAACATACCCCCTGGCACTTCCGTTTTCACTACCACCACCCTTTCCTACGGGTATTCACACACTTTCCACGGAGCCAGAGGCGCAATCTGTGTTGCATTTCGTACACTTTGACAAATGCTGCACTTTCGCACTGTTTGCTATAGCGCTTCACAATACCTGGCCACCAGACCATTGACCTCGCGACCATTTTCACCTTCAATTCAAAGATGCTGTTTGTTTAGCAAGTAGAGAAAAAAATTTTGCATTTTCTTTGGAACAATCACCAGCGGTGTCGCCCAGTCACTGTGGCGCATCTCCAGCTTTCTCTGAGTTCGTGAATTCCTACTCGACCAGTTCGCGCAGCCCATACAGCACTGGTCGCGCCGTACAGAATGCAGGAGACGCACTCTTTTTAACAATGCTCGCCTTGTAATCTTTTCTGGCTGCGTAATCAGGCTCGAAACCTTTGAGATATTTGTCAGTGAAATATATTTCATTCGCCAGTGCCCTCACTTGCATCACTCATGCCACCTGATTTTGATTTTACTGAGCCAGTTCTCGGCGAAACAACGTAGGCATTCTTGCGTTTTTAGTCTCATTGGCAATGGCAATTACTAGGGGCAAATTAAAGCCCTGGTCATAGTACCGTACTTTTACATCAATGATCCCTTTGACATCAACAGGCCTGCCATTTTACGTAATAATTTTGACGTCCGCTGGTCTCAGCTTAGCTTTTTAAAAGTGGTTCTCGCACTCTGGCTCCGACGTTGCATAAACCGCCGCTCCAGCGTTTAATACTAGGGCAGATAGTATGCAGATAGTATTTCAGAGACCGGCCTTTTCCAACACACTTTCAATATTGTGTCGATTACCAGTGCTGCTTGGGGTCTCACCTATTGCATACCTGCCGGGCATCAGCGACCACCAGAATCTGCCGTTAGGCACTAATCTAGCACCTCCGAATACTAACAAAAAGCTCCACAATACTACGAGACTACAACAAAACAGATTATCAAATTATTTAGCATTGCTTTCTTGACAGCTTCAATTACCGCAAATAACTCGAGCATGTTCACAACTGTAGCGTGAAAAACGGGATGATCGTACAGCAGTATTACACAGGTTGACAAGCTGAAGCTTTGGAACCGGAGATTCAATGAGACATGTTCTGAAGAATCTGAACGCGAGGATGATTCCGACCGGGACGGTCTATTGGATTGGACAGGCGATGTGCGAACGCAGGGTAGTTCCTATCGATGGAGATCCTTCCCCAGATGGCTTCTAAGCGCAACTCGAACCACGCGCATGAGGAGAGAGTGGTGTGAGGAGAACGCGCTCTCTTGTGGCTCATGAAGTAAGACATTAGAGTCGGTGTTGGACGCGAAGGAGGCAAGACCGCCTTTTCTTAAAAAACGTAGCGCGAAACACAAGACACAGGTAAGGTGAAGACAGGACACGAGCGCTCGTGTCCTGTCTTCACCTTACCTGTGTCTTGTGTTTCGCGCTACGTTTTTCGAAGATGCAATTGCTCCGACTAGCCCAGTTTAGCTTACTTGTGCCTTTTCTTAACTATGGTCCCTTCATTACATTTCTCCTTTATTTCCTTTCCTTTCGGAAAAGTAGGAGCCAGGACTAAAAGCTGTAAAAACAGCTCGACAAGGGCCCCGGCCCCTTCATGGTGGCACTGCAGCATGTCGGAGACATCGCCTTAACAAAGGAAAAAAATAAATACAGATACATATTACATAGGCAATATAGTTAAAGAGCAAGAAATAAATACAAGTTCAACATAGCAAGGCAACAACAGTTTGTAACGCTTCAGACATCAATAAAAAGAACAAAAAAAAAAGAAAACAGAGATGAGGTACAGTGTGTTGGACATTCTGGAGGCAGTATATAACAAATTGAAGAAGCAACAGTATATTTCTACAAGGGACCTGTGTACAACAGTTACAGCACATCTAAGAAAACTATAATAATTTCTGCCCACAGAACAGACTAATGGTATGTTTAGGTTCGTATGCTGAATCGAAATTCGACGACTCTTGAGTAATGTGGGAGTAGTATATTTCGAAGATTGCGTATGGTGTGAGGTGCGTGGTGCAGGTACAAGACATTTTTCCTTGTACCTCGTAAGGCGAGGTGTGGCGTTTTCTTGTAACGACAAATCCAATAAACGCCTCTGAATTGCTTTTATAACAGTATATTAAAACACAATATATTACGTCAGAGTGCCGCGTCACCAAGGAGGCAAGTGGACGATAAACAATGCGAAACAAGGCCCCACAGCGCTAGCGCACCTAATTTGGATTTGGCCGCACTACGCAAACTAACCGTCATTTTTTTTCTTTTTTACGCGCTCATGCAGACACGTGCATGCTCGCACGTCACCAGTGCGTCAAACGCAATGCGAGTGCGTGTCTTCCATTTTTACTGTGCATTTGAAAGGCGTATACACTGTGAAATATGCTTTAAAATATCTGAAACGTACCACATGCATCCGCCATCACCTCTAATCTGTCCCTTAAATAAAACGTCGGCGGAGACACTTAAGACTGTTTACGAGTGAGATGGCGTAAGCCCACCCGCTCACTTTGTAAACGCAGTTGCCGTGCGGTGCTGTGTTATGTAACTTGATTTCACGCAGCTTGCAGTTCTACCTCTGCATTCCTCTGTGAGGCAGCGGCAGCTATGCCGCTGCACCCTTTCTGATCTGCGCGCTACCTACGCCCTACTATAGCCCGCGGCCCACACCGCCTCCTCCACTAGCTTCCGCATCAGGTTTTATTCGGATGCGCCGAATTTCTGCATTAAGTCATCCTCAACTTTACATTCACAGATCCCTGGCAGTCCTCATACCACTCCTAGCGTAGTGGTGCAGCGGTTAAGCGAAACGCCATTAACCTGCGATGGCAGGTGCTGCCTCCGGTGGGACTTGTGCGATCCAGGTTGCTCTCCCCGAGCTAACTCGGGGGACCAATGATTAAACTGCCAGCGCCCTGAGGTTACAGGCGCTGCCACAGGTGGAACTTGTGCGATCCAGGTTACTCTCCCCGAGCAACCTCGGGAGACCAATGATTAAACTGCCAGCGCCCTGAGGTTACAGGTGCTGCCACAGGTGGAATTTGTGCGATCCAGGTTACTCTCCCCGAGCAACCTCGGGAGACAAATGATTAAACTGCAAGCGCCATGGGGTGGCAGGTGCTGCCACAGGTGGAACTTGTGCGATCCAGGTTGTTCTCCCCGAGCTAACTCGGGGGACCAATGATTAAACTGCCAGCGCCCTGAGGTTACAGGTGCTGCCACAGGTGGAACTTGTGCGATCTAGGTTACTCTCCCCGAGCAACCTCGGGAGACCAATGATTAAACTTCCAGCGCCCTGAGGTTACAGGTGCTGCAACAGGTGGAACTTGTCCGATCCAGGCTACTCTCCCCGAGCAACCTCGGTAGACCAATGATTAAACTGCCAGCGCCCTGAGGTTACAGGTGCTGCCACAGGTGGAACTTCTGCGATCCAGGTTACTCTCCCTGAGCAACCTCGGGAGACCAATGATTAAACTGCCAGCGCCCTGGGGTGGCAGATGCTGCCGCAGGTGAGACTTGTGCGATCCAGGTTACTCTCCCCGAGCAACCTCGGGAGAGCAGTGATTAAACTGCCAGCGCCCTGAGGTTACAGGTGCTGCCACAGGTGGAACTTGTGCGATCCAGGTTACTCTCCCTGAGCAACCTCGGGAGACCAGTGATTAAACTGCCAGCGCCCTGAGGCTACAGGTGCTGCCTCCGGTGGGACTTGTGCGATCCAGGTTACTCTCCCTGAGCAACCTCGGGAGACCAATGATTAAACTGCCAGCGCCCTGAGGTTACAGGTGCTGCCGCAGGTGGAACTTGTGCGATCCAGGTTACTCTCCCTGAGCAACATCGGGAGACCAATGATTAAACTGCCAGCGCCCTGGGGTGGCAGTTGCTGCCTCCGGTGGGACTTGTGTAATCCAGGTTACTCTCCCCGAGCAACCTCGGGAGACCAATGATTAAACTGCTAGCGCCCTGAGGTTACAGGTGCTGCCACAGGTGGAACTTGTGCAATCCAGGTTACTCTCTCTGAGCAACCTCGGGAGACCAATGATTAAACTGCCAGCGCCCTGGGGTGGCAGGTGCTGCCACAGGTGGAACTTGTGCGATCCAGGTTCCTCTCCCCGAGCAACCTCGGGAGACCAATGATTAAACTGCCAATGCCCTGAGGTGGTAGGTGCTGCCACAGGTGGAACTTGTGCGATCCAGGTTGCTGTCCCCGAGCAACCTCGGGAGACCAATGATTAAGCTGCCAGCGCTTTGGGGTGGCAGGGCCACAGGTCGAACTTCTGCGATCCAGTTTGCTCTCCCCGAGCAACCTCGGGAGACCAATGATTAAACTGCCAGCGCCCTGAGGTTACAAGTGCTGCCACAGGTGGAACTTGTGCGATCCAGGTTCCTCTCCCCGAGCAACCTCGGGAGACCAATGATTAAACTGCCAGTGCCCTGAAGTGGTAGATGCTGCAACAGGTGGAACTTGTGCGGTCCAGGTTGCACTCCCGGAGCAACCCTGGGAGACCAATGATTAAACTGCCAGCGCCCTGGTGTGGCAGGTGCTGCCACAGGTGGAATTTGTGCAATCCCGGTTGCTGTCCCCGAGCAACCACGGGAGACCAATTAAGCTGCCAGCGCCCTGGGGTGGCAAGGCCACAGGTGGAACTTGTGCGATCCAGGTTGCTCTCCCCGAGCAACCCTGGGAGACCAATGATTAAACTGCCAGCGCCCTGAAGTGGCAGGTTCTGCCACAGGTGGAACTTGTGCGATCCAGGTTGCTGTCCTCGAGCAACCACGGGAGACCAATTATTAAGCTGCCAGCGCACTGGGGTGGCAAGGCCACAGGTGGAACTTGTGCGATCCACTTTGCTCTCCCCTTGCAACCTCGGGAGACCAATGATTAAATTGCCAGCGCCCTGTGGTGGCAGGTGCTGCCACAGGTGGAATTTGCGCAATCCCGGTTGCTCTCCGCGAGCAACCTCGGGAGACCAATGATTAAACTGCCAGCGCCCTGTGGTGGCAGGTGCTGCCACAGGTGGAATTTGTGATATCCAGGTTGCTCTCCGCGAGCAACCTCGGGAGACCAATGATTAAACTGCCAGTGCCCTGTGGTGGCAGGTGCTGCCACAGGTGGAATTTGTGCAATCCAGGTTGCTCTCCGCGAGTCACCTTGGGAGACCAATGATTAAACTGCCAGCGCCCTGTGGTGGCAGGTGCTGCCACAGGTGGAATTTGTGCAATCTCGGTTGCTCTCCGCGAGCAACCTCGGGAGACCAATGATTAAACTGCCAGCGCCCTGTGGTGGCAGGTGCTGCCACAGGTGGAATTTGTGCAATCCAGGTTGCTCTCCGCGAGCCACCTGAAAAGACCAATGATTAAACTGCCAGCGCCCTGTGGTGGCAGGTGCTGCCACAGGTGGAATTTGTGCAATCCCGGTTGCTCTCCGCGAGCAACCTCGGGAGACCAATGATTAAACTGCCAGCGGCCTGTGGTGGCAGGTGCTGCCACAGGTGGAATTTGTGCAATCCAGGTTGCTCTCCGCGAGCCACCTTGGGAGACCTATGATTAAACTGCCAGCGCCCTGTGGTGGCAGGTGCTGCCACAGGTGGAATTTGTGCAATCCCGGTTGCTCTCCGCGAGCAACCTCGGGAGACCAATGATTAAACTGCCAGCGCCCTGTGATGGCAGGTGCTGCCACAGGTGGAATTTGTGCAATCTAGTTTGCTCTCCGCGAGCAACCTCGGGAGACCAATGATTAAACTGCCAGCGCCCTGTGGTGGCAGGTGCTGTCACAGGTGGAATTTGTGCAATCCCGGTTGCTCTCCGCGAGCAACCTCGGGAGAGCAATGATTAAACTGCCAGCGCCCTGTGGTGGCAGGTGCTGCCACAGGTGGAATTTGTGCAATCCAGGTTGCTCTCCGCGAGCAACCTCGGGAGACCAATGATTAAACTGCCAGCGCCCTGTGGAGGCAGGTGCTGCCACAGGTGGAATTTGTGCAATCCAGGTTGCTCTCCACGAGCCACCTTGGGAGATCAATGATTAAACTGCCAGCGCCCTGTGGTGCCAGGTGCTGCCACAGGTGGAATTTGTGCAATCCCGGTTGCTCTCCGCGAGCAACCTCGGGAGACCAATGATTAAACTACCAGCGCCCTGTGGTGGCAGGTGCTGCCACAGGTGGAATTTGTGCAATCCAGGTTGCTCTCCGCGAGCCACTTTGGGAGACCAATGATTAAACTGCCAGCGCCATGTGGTGGCAGGTGCTGCCACAGGTGGAATTTGTGCAATCCCGGTTGCTCTCCGCGAGCAACCTCGGGAGACCAATGATTATACTGCCAGCGCCCTGTGGTGGCAGGTGGCGCCACAGGTGGAATTTGTGCAATCCAGGTTGCTCTCCGCGAGCAACCTCGGGAGACCAATGATTAAACTGCCAGCGCCCTGTGGTGGCAGGTGCTGCCACAGGTGGAATTTGTGCAATCCCGGTTGCTCTCCGCGAGCAACCTCGGGAGACCAATGATTAAACCGCCAGCGCCCTGTGGTGGCAGGTTCTGCCACAGGTGGAATTTGTGCAATCCAGGTTGCTCTCCGCGAGAAACCTCGGGAGACCAATGATTAAACTGCCAGCGCCCTGTGGTGGCAGGTGCTGCCACAGGTGGAATTTGTGCAATCCCGGTTGCTCTCCACGAGCAAGCAACCTCGCGCGACCAAGCATTAAACTCCCAGTGCACTGGGGTGGCAGTTGCTTGCACCGGTGCAACTTGTGCGATTTTGATTGCTCTCTCCTAGCAGTCTTGCGGAACCAATCAATAATGGGACTTGTGCGAACTAGGTTGCCCCTCCCAGCGCAACCTCGCGCGACCAATCATTAATTTTACCGACACCTGTCAGGTTGCATGAGTACACCATCTTTTATGGGTACCATCGGGTGTCAACACACACACGTGCGCGCTCCAACAGACAAACACGCACAGACGGAGACTGGTTTTTTTGGCTGAAAGGGGCAAGTAAGGCTTACACTTTCAAGTATTTCATCACGGGATCGTCATGTATGCTGTACATCAGGCGCCGGCACGCAAGGTCTAATTTTAGCGCCTTTTGTTCTAGTGCCCGTTCTCAAAGGCAAACGTGTTGCATGGAGAGGCGATAGGCAGCTAAACAGGTACTATGGTACACGCTGGTCCTCGAGAAAAATGGCCAACCAGCTCGTCAAAATTACGTCTGCATTCCCTGTCGATAGGGGCGGCCGACTAGAGTTTGACGGAACTTACCTAGATTCCAATTCACGATCGTAGATATTGTAACAGCCACAGCAGAGTCAATCACAAGGGTTAGCCATAGCTACCGCGTGGTTATTCAACGAACACGCGATAATCGACAGTACAGCATGCCGCCGTTTGATGACCAACGAGCGTGCAGTTGTTCACTGAGTGTGACGTTGAAGAAAACACATTAGAGCGTACCTGCTGCTCGCATGCTTTTGAGGTTGTCTTGAAGCTTATGTGTACACTTCACGACAGCACACAACGCACCGAAAGTCACATGCATGCTAGCGTCGTTGTCGCGGCCTAATACGTGCATGAGCGCGGACAGCTGTTTGCTCTGCGGTCTGCGGCTGCCTCGATAACGTCACGCAGTTTCTTTCCACCCGCAGAGCTCATTTTCATCGTACGCTTGCGTTGAAACTAGACGCAGCTTGAGGCGAACCAGAGGAGAGCATCTTTCACTGAGGGTTGTCGGGGACGAAAAGGGAGCAAGATGCGGCGCCGTTCGACACGTGATTTCCTCAGCCAGGGACCCTTATGCATGTATGTGTGCGCACACACATACACAAGGGTCCCTGGCCGAGGAAATCGCGTGTCGAACTGCGCCGCATCCTGTCTCCCCGACAAGGGGTATAGGGACTAAATCGACTGAGGCCGCCAACTCTTACACTTTGCCATCGTCACTGGTGTCTTTTGGTTTGCGGTCGGAGGGGCTATTGCAAATGACTGTTAGAATGGACCTAACAGTGCTCAGTTACCGAAAGCCTTTTGAGTGTAGAAAGGCTTCGGGACCTTTGTGATTTTTGCATCAATGCAGCCACCTTTCTTTGCATAAAAAACGCCTATAGTGATACCAAGCAATAGTCTATCCGTCTTGCTTGGCTTGACATTTATCTTTAGTGCCCTTCAAGCAGACCGTTGCAACGGAATTCTGTAACACGCAGATTCCAACGCGTTCACGTCGGCCTGGCGCTCTGACGTTACAGGAGTGGCACCATCGTGGTTTGTCTGTGCTTATGGGCTAATTCGATTGGGCAAGCCTGAGCAAATACAGTTAAAAGCTTCTAAGCTTCGTTAGTAAACCAGTGACTTCCTTCATGTGGTTGCAGACCAGACTTTAAAGGGAGACTGAAGCACTTTTTTTGAAAATCCGGCTGACAGCGGCGTCCTATAGTTTTTCATATTGTATGCTCGAATATCGCATCCAAATAAGGCAAAAACAAGCGCGAATCGCCTTTTTTAGCAGAAATATGCAGCCTGCGCCGCGGGGCACGCCGCGCGGCGCGCCGCCGCCCGTGATTGGTCAAGAGAGGTCGTGACGTCATTTTGAGGACTGGAGAAGCTGCCGATGCGGATCCGGCGCTGCGCTGAGTGCAGATCGCAGCTTTCCGTGGCGTTGTAATAGCGAATATGGCGACTATTTTTTTTACTGACCTCCAAAGAAAAGGATACTACAGTTTGTTCATCACCTGAAAGCAAAAAAGACACGAGCAAAAAATTCTACGCCTAGCACAAGCATACGCTAGCGTGAAAGACACGTATGCAGACCATGCGTAAAAGGTGTCAGCACAACCTCGGCTGGTATTCTCGGAAAGGAAGGGGTGCGAACAATACTCAAGTCAATTACCATCACCGGACGCCTCCTGGCTCGCCCGAAAGAGCGTCATCCTAAAGAAAAGGCCCAAAGCGCTGTGTACAAAAAATCCTATTCTCACTACCCGGCGTAGGTTGGGGCAAGAAAGTATTTCAAGGAAACGATGAAGAAGTACAAAGTTGATGTCAAATTAGCGAAGTGCAGTGGCCAAGCACTGCGAGGCATGTGACCACAGGATAGTGACGCAATCATTGTTCGCTGGAAACCAAGCTAAATACGCGCACAAGGCTGCTGCTTCACTCATGGCGTGTTCAGCAGATGCCAGAAAATATCAATCGCTGCCTCGGAAACGTTCGCCCTTCCTAGATTTGCAGTGTAGGTTCAGTGAAGTAGTGGCCAACTATATGTGTGTTTAAAAGCCAAGCTAGCTGCAACTCGTTCGCTGCCACAACTTGATGAAGAAACCGACTAAGGTTGCGAGACATGGTGTTTTTTTTGCAAAAACTTGGTTGGCATTCATTTCTCTGTTAAATTTGCATCCGAAATCAGAACGTAGAACGCTGTCATTTTAATCGCTTAGATACGATTAAACGAGATGCCGCGTATGAAGAGCTTCAATGCTTGCTTGCTTTGCTTTATTGTGTTTCGCTTTGCTTGCTTGCTTGGACACGTCGAACCGAGTATAAAATCACTAACCGAGCCTTGCTGAGCACGCCTCATGTGGTCTGGCCGCACCTAAGCTGAGAAGAGCAACACATGATTGAGCCTCTATTAGGTTTCTGCAGGGGCATGTTTCTAGTGAGCATGTTTCTGCTTTTAGAAGAGGCGCTTCTTCGAAATGGTGACACGCCTCATGCGCGAGGAAATGAAAGGAACTGCGTCATGGTTCAGCCGCGACCGAAATCTCCAGAGATCACATTAGGGACAAGCTCTGCATGTAGCCGGTCTCACGAAAGTGCTTCGAGCAGAGTACGCTTGCTTTGGTCGGCTTGAATTCTTCGTCAAAGCAACGAGCGCTTGCGCTGCGAGCGTATGATCTTGCGGAAAACAGTGGAAGACGACACAGTCGCGGACGTAGTTGTTCGTGGACACGAAAGCAGAGTAGTACCTCGTGTTGAATCTGATTCTCAAGGTCGGCTGACACGCTTTGTACATCACAACGCACCCAGTACGAGGAACAACGCATGCAGCACGAGAAACAACGCGCGCTGAAAGCTCTCTCGGGTGCGCCGAAGTATCCCCGGCTCCTCAACATGACGTCACGTTGGCCGACATGGACGAGGTTTCCCTCTCCGCTGTTCTCCTCTCCTGCGGTCGCGCGGGGCGCGGGAGATTTAAACATCGCGTTTTTAATTGGTGATTGCGCCACTGTTTTGGCCAAAATCGAAAAAATAATTTTACAGACGTGATCAGCAATGACACTGCTTCAAAACCCTAAAAAAGTCGCTGATTCGAAAACCGCCTCAGTCTCCCTTTAAGAACTTTTGAAGCTTGCCCGACTGTTCTTTGCTTTACCCATGAACTGTCCAGTAACTACTCAAGTAGATATTTTGAACTTCAACTAACTTTTCGTGGCGATGTCCACGTATGTTGGTGCTTTTTACCCACAACAAAGAAGGCGTTATTGTCGTTCTCGTCTGCTGACTCAAAAGTCGTGAAGAGGAATACAATGTACTGCAAAAGAGTTACCACTAGAGCATAAAGTCGTTTTCGTAGAGAGTTTGGCTCTTTGGCAACCGCCAGTTTTTTTCCAAAAACCCTCTTGAACGCATTGACAGTACGTTGCTGCAAGAGATTAAGAGCCGAAATGAAAAACTGGCTCACCCAACACGAACTGAATTTCAAAAATATGAGGCGATGCCACGTGTGCATAGGATTTTCCCACATCAAAGAAGTTGCTGTAAGGCAAGGCGTCGTCTTTTCTGCGCCATGCAAACTTTAAGTCCTTTGTTCACCCGTTGCGCCTGGCAAAACCAGACCTGTGTGTGCGACGCAGCATGAAAACTGTTGTCTTTCATGTGCGACATGTGTAGAGTACAAGATTCCCCTGATTTGTGCAAAAGTTTACATCGGCCTACATGATAGGCTGTGAGAACACCACAACTCTTTGTACCTCACTGACGGAGCAAACCTGCCTCGCCACTGCCGGGATTGCAGCTGTTATCGGTTATTTTGCAATGTTGGTTTTCTGTGCCGAGGCAAGGACTGAGTGTAGCACGAAATTCTTGAAGCTTATCACATCAGCGGGGATTGCATTAGCAAGACGTCTATCTCTTTTGAAGTTTGTTTCTTAGTGCTTGATCTCCTTTGTTTTATTCTCGCTTTACCGACTGACAATTATTCTGTTTGTTTTCTTTTAGCGCAGGTATGCTAACTGATTTGCATATACTAAAAGCACACATTTTCAGTTTTAGCGGTATCCGCTTATTCTGTATAATATTTCTTCTTTGTATACATGATTACTCATTATGTGAGAGTGCTACCTCAGTGCATTTTTTTGTACAATTGGTTGTATAACTTTGATACTTTGATTGTACTCATTTTGTATTTTTCTGTTTGCTGATTATTCGGTACACGAGGGGGCTGGGACCTCCGTCAGGCGCTCAAATGCCTTTAGTCCCAGCCTCTCCTTGTACCTCAATGGTAAAGAAAATTAATCCTGAAATTCTGAAATCTTTGATGCAGCATGCACTAAGTTTCCTTTCACTCCGGCAATTGCGCCTTGATTACCTGCCAACTACATTGTGTGTGACTTGTTTGTTGTGCTGCGCATGCCCGGTTGATTTTCTTGGGAGATTGTAGTTCGTCCTAGTCGCAGTGTGTGCACCGTCCCTTCTCTGTCCGTCGTCCTTTGACTGTCTTATACCCCTGTCAGACTAGCAGATTTAATGTCATTCGAACCGGATAGCATTCGATCCGTCGAATGTCATTCAGTCTCTTTCGGTGCTACACGGTAAAAAATAATGTAATTAAAAAATTATGGCAGTGGCGATCAGTTAAAAAAAAATAGTGCAATTGGAAGACGTCACTGCGCATGTACATGTTTGAAATTGCTGTGTAGTGCTTCAAGAGTGGTTGAGAACTTTTCTTTGCAATATTATCAGCAAAAATATCATTTCCGACCATTCTGCAGCACTCTAGCCATCAGAAGCCAAGCCAAGTACCAAGTCAACCACATATTCGATAAATGTAAACAAATAACATGGCTGACACGGCGGCGCGCGCAAGAGCGCGGAGCGTGGAAATGACTTCCAAAGGGTGAACTACAGAGCTACATCTTTAAGTACTTCCGAGCTAAACGAACATGGAACGCCAACCGGCAAGAAATACGCCACCCAAAGTGATCGACGGCCGAAGGAAAGGCCTTGCTTCACGCTCGCCGCTTGCGTTGGCGGCTGCTGAGACCGAGAGTAATAGCTATCCACAAGAGCCTCTAGTGTGAACAGGTTCACACCATAATTAAAGTTTTTTTAGCACAACTAAAAATAACAATTTCTAACTTTGGCAGTGCGCTCATTATTTTTTCGCGTCGCTTGTTTCTGCTGCATATCTGGCGTCCAGAGTCGGCATTCGGTTCGAGATCGAATGCGAATGAGTTCCCCAAACTCCTTCGATGGAGAATGACATTCGAAACCTAATGACAGTAAATGTTCCCGTGTAGCAGTCGATTAATGACATTAGGAGCCAATGTCATTATATCAGAATGACATTAAATTTGCTAGTCTGACAGGGGTATTATTTATTTATTTATTATTTCGGAATACTGTCAATCCCTTCTTGGGATTTTTACAGGAGACGGCAAAACATACAAATACAGGTTCAGTGCTAATTTTTTTAAGAGTAGAAAATAAAGGCAAAACATGCAATACAAATAATAAATAAAGCAATCGTGTCATCAAACTGATGATAGCACTTCAGTACAATAAATACACTGGGAAGAGAGACTACTGTAATACAAGAATACGAGCAAGGTTATGATGAGAGGAATGAAAGTACAGAACTCTCAGCGTGGGTAATAAATTTGACTATGGTGCGCTGGGCTGTGACTGATGGATGCAAACGATTCCAATCTCGAACAACTTGTGGAAAAAAAGAACATTGGAAAGTATTACTGCGACAGAAATATTCTTCAAGGGTGAGTGCATGCTTGTGACGTGTTCCTCGTGTAGTGTTTATACGAACAAAGCCTGTGGTAGACATCTTTAATGCGTTATAAGGAGTAGATACAAAAACTTTACACGGTGTAATTTGGCACGGCTGGTCAGCGTGTGGATGTTCTAAACGAAGATGCCCGTTGCAGCGCCTCCCCGGCCAAGCCGACCACACACACTGACTTGCACGCTGGGCCCCTACATGAAGGAAGACACGGTGCTCCCGGAGGATGGCCTGTGCAGCTACATCTTTCTTGATTGGCTGCCGGCCACAAAGGCTACCGATCTGGCCGGGCCCTTCACAGCCAACGTGACGCGCTTCCTGAGCACGGCAGCCAGTTACATAGGCACAGAGTTTGGCATCGCCTTCGACTCCAGGTGAGTGCCCTGCGCAGTTCGCTCGATCTTGCAGTTTATTTATTTTTTTATTTATTAGAGAATACTGTGGCCTTCACTTGACGGCCATAACAGGAGAGGTTTTTCTTTTAATTTTCGACGAACAAAAACCTCAGGCACCGACAAGACTCAAAAAACACAATCAAAACACGAATACAGGACCAGCAGTGACAAAAAGAGAGAAAAAAAAGCACAAAGTACATGTGAATCACTTACCAAAGATGAGAGAAATCATAACAGCAGCGGGATCAGTTGTCAATTCCCCCGTTGCCTGTAATATAATTCCAAACGTTTCTCAAACTCTTTGACATTTTGAGCGGTGACAATGCATTCCGCAAGACCGTTCCACATATTAATACATATTAATACAATTAGTGTTGCTTCCAAATTATATCCGTTATGCAGAGTCCATCCTGGTCAGTTCCTGATGTTCGTTCGGGCGGACATACTGTAATACTGTAATATCCCTCGTACTTTATTTATTTATTTATTTATTTATTTATTTATTTATTTATTTATTTATTTATTTATTTATTTATTGTATACTGGAGACCCTAGGATGGGTCCAAGCAGGAGGGGAAAAATATAGATCAAAAGAAACGCGGCAAATTACATCTCAGAAAACTAACATATGAGAACTAGGACATAGTCACGAACAAGCAAAAACAGCTCAGTAACTATCAATAACCAATTTTGTGAATTGCATCGCTGCTGTTTGCAACCTCAGGCGGGAGTTCGTTCCATTGAGTTATAGTGTGAGGCAAAAATTAGTATTTGAAAGCACTGATTCTAGCGCTGTACGTTGTTAGTGATTCCGTGTGACCAAGTCTTGTTAGTCGCGTTGTGATCGGTTTAAGAAATAAATCAGGGCTCCTCATAGAGAATTTATTTTTCAGTGAGAAAAAGAATTTCAATCTTTGAATTTTTCTTTCTTTTTGCAATGTCTGTAGGTTGTGTTGTGCCGTAAGAGTGGTTGGAGAGTCAGTGGAACGATATTTATTAAAGATGAATCGAACATATTTTCCCTGGATCATTTCCAGTGTCTGAATGTTATGTTTTGTGTAAGGGTCCCAGACTGTGCATGCGTACTCGAGTTCCGTTCTTTGCAAAAAGCTTTGCACTTGGAGGGGCACCCTCTAATCTATGCCTAAGAAAGCAAATTTTCCCAAAGGATGACGCCCATATGACGGTTATATGCTTATTCCAGCTAAGACTACTGGTTATAGTAATACCTAGGTATTTGAATTCGTTAACTTCATCAAGCGGATGATTTGGAAGGGCATACGGAAATGATAGGCTACTTTGTTTATTGGTCACTTTCATAAAGACTGTTTTGTCATTGTTAATTAAGCTTCATCTCCCTTCGACTGCACCATGAGTGAATGTTGTGAAGGTTAGAATTAAGGATGACTTGGTCTTCGTAGGGTCTGATTTCATGAAACAAAACACAATCATCTGCAAAAAGCCTAATTTGCACTGGTTCCCTAATTAAATCCACAATGTCATCGATGTAGACCAAAAACAATAATGGTCCAAGCACACTTCCTTGCGGCACGCCAGAAGTGACCAAACGGCAGTTTGAACAATGGGCATCAATACTGACGAACTGGGCGTGGTTAGAAAGGCAAGCAGAAACCCAGGTAATTGAAAGAAGGAGGCCCGATATTTACAAGCTTATATAATAGTTTGGCATGTGAAACAAGTTCAACAGAATAAAGGTCTAGGAAAAGGACGTCCATCTGCCCTGACTTGTTTAGAATGTCAGTAAAAACATTGAACTACGGATGTTAATTGAGCGGCGGTCGAAAATCCCTTTCTAAATCCATGTTGGTATGACGACAGAATGTCTGTGTCATTTAGAAGGGAAGTTATATAACTGGCTGCAATGTGTTCGATATGTTTACAAGAAGAAGATGTAATTGATATTTGTCGAAAATTAGTAACAGATGAGGCTGTACCTTTTTTCAGTATTGGCACAATCCGCGCAACACTCCAATCCGAAGGAACAGTGCCGGTTGATAGGCTCGCGTGGAAAATTATGGCTACAAACTGGGATAAAATTTCACTTCGATGGCGCAAGAAAATACTTGGAATTCCGTCTGGACCAGAAGACACTTTGTTTTCAGATTCAACAACATCGAAAACACACCTGCAGAAGATACAATGCTTGTTTCGGGATGACATGATACAGCAGGTTGACATACACTGTTAGCAAAAAAACACCCAAAAGGGAGTAAATGGCTTGTCCTCTAACGCACACCCAAAAGGAGGTTTTTTTTACTCCATATGTATGGTGTTTTTTATTTACTCCCTTATATCAGGGAGTTATTAAGGAGTGAAAAGGGAGTAATTTTTTTACTCCCTTATAGAAATGGAGCCCGAAAATGACGTGATGTTTATAGTTTATTTATCCTCATTCAGGCTCATTCTTACAGTGACAGCGGTGGAAACGGGCAGTAGCTCTGCGGGCCGCCGGCAGTCCAACTTGGGAAACTGCGCTGCCCTAATGTAACTCCGCGTCCCGCATTCTATTCGCCGTCTGCAAGCCCAGCGGCGGCGTAGGCGGCAGGAGTCGTCTGCTTGTCGTCTCCCTTTGCTGTACGAGCTTGTTTGGTTGGCCGTGTTTGTAGATAAAGGGATGTATTATTATAACCAATAGTTCAAAACCGAGAAGGAGTCGCTGGGTAGATTTCACAGTCATGCACCGCGCTATGTTTGACTAAAAACCAGAGCAGAAAAGTTGAAAACACCCCTGATGGTATTTTGGAATGGCAGTGTTTGCTTCCATATTCACTTCATTAAGGCTTGCCTTTTCAATATGACTCAGGAAAAATGTAGCCTCATGAGCTCAATCAAGAGCTCAGGGTTGACACTATAGTTAATTTTTATGTTGATCGATGGTGTTGATCTTGTAGCCTTCTAATGGTTCGGTGATCCGGCGACACGTTGCGGAACAGACAGGACACTTCTTCGGGACTACGTGGTTTATTCACGAGCGCTCACCAGCGACTTCCCTCCGAACTCTCTCGGACCTCGCCCGGCCTCTCATCCGGTGCCGGCTGGTCTCTCCGGACTCTCTCGAGCTCCGATCTCCCCCCTCGACGTCTCCAAGTCCCCCTTTTCGCGCAAAAAACCCGCCCTTAAATGCACTTTCCCAGCATTCTGGGGCCATTTTTGTAACCAATAGGAAATGCGCTTGTCAGAGCCAATCAGGGAAATTTTGTTCAAACTGAAGGAGCCAATAGCACGCCGGTGCTCACGGGGTTGTTGTTTACGCGAGCGCCGCGCGAATTCCACGAAGACGTTGCGCATTTCCGCTTGGTTACAGCACCGACACACACAAACACGCAAAAACACCAGCGGCGGCGGCACAGGGAAGGCAAACACTTTACCCGAACCGCACGCACTGCCCCGGTCGCGCTCTCCCCCTTCACTGCTCGTCTTTGGGGCATCCCGTCTGTCACGCGGTCTGCCGTCGAAAGCGATAAATTTACACGCGACCCCCTCTCGAGGCCCCAGGGGTCCGCGCATCGGCCGCGTCTTGCGGCCCGAACGCGGCCTTGCAGGGCCGGGCCTCCTCCTTGTGGTTAACCGTCGTTGCCGCCATCTGCTGCGTTTGTCTCAAAGCAAACCCATTTCAGCGGCGCCGGGATGGCGGCTGCTCAAGGAGCCCCGACAAACAATTAACACACACAAAACCAAGGGGGCCAGGCTATCGGCTTCGGGGTGCGTGCACGATGGGTCCCTGAGCCGCAACCCGGCAACTCAACTACTATGTTCTATCGCAGTTCCGTGTTCATTAAACACATAATCTGCTGCAATACATTGCGAGGACCACACTGAAAAAAGCGTGAGACAATTAGGCTTAAGCGGGGGCTGTAACGGGGTGGCGACACAAACAAAGGAAAGTTAGGTATGGCTAGAGCACTGCAGGCTTCACAGGAGCAATAATTATGTACCGTACTGTAGCGAAAAACGGCGGCAAGCTGATATCTTGTACCGCGGCAGGCGCCCGTGAAGGAGCAGAAGTGAACGGAGATCCAGCGACGATGGTAACGAAGCGGTCTTCACTCACCGCCATTATCAGACGACTGACCAGAAGCAGACGAGACGCTATAGCGTCTAGGTGGCGGGGCGGATTGCTCAAAATGGTGTTTTTTTACTCCATTTTGGCACTGGTGGAGTATTTCACACAATTAACTCCCTTTCTAGACTGGAGTAAATGCTGGTAAATCCTCATTTTAACTCCTTTATTCCTTCATGGGAGTAAAATGGTCGACCGTCCACCTTTTTACTCCCCAGTCATGGAGTAAATGTTTTCACAAATGGAGTAAAAAAGGTGGCCGCCACCATTTTTACTCCCTTTTGGGTATATTTTTGTTTACAGTGTAAGACTGAATTTTAATTCGTGAATACAATGCAGAAATATCCATTAAAAAGCTCAGCAATGCTTGTTTTATCGATGTTAAGAACACCATTCTGCAGAATTTGGTGGACAGGCTAGTTCTTCCTGCACAAGTGTTTCCAAAACTTCGGCGGAGCATTCTGAATGAAGCTCGGTAGCGTGTGCTCAAAATATGGACGCTTTGATTGCCCCACAGCCTGTCGTAGAGCACCTTGCGCAGCTTCAACAGCGTTTCGCAGGCACGCGGCTCGTTTTAATCTCTTTAGTTTTCGTTTTAGTCACAAGATTTCCCTCGTAATCCAGGGATTAATCTTTCTTGCTTACTTTGTTGGGAATAAAATTTGCTAGGTAATACGTGCAGATTTCTTTAAATTTATTCCATAGTATAGACACGTCATTTCCTTCAAAATCACTTAGGCATGTATCAAGGTAATCAAGCACGCTTTCATCCCTGCCATGCGAAAAATCTTTCGCACGAAGAGGCTTACCATGGGGAGAGTTGTGGGTTTTTTTAATGCTACGCAAAAAATACACCATACTGTGGTCAGAAAGGCTGTTTTCCACTGAGGCGAAAAAATTTTCATTGGATCGGCTGACAAAAACAACTCCAGGTATAGAGGCACAAGTGCCCTGGACACGCGTTGGTTTTGTAACCACGTATTGAAGGTTGTGTTGCAATATAATATCAAAAGGCCGGAAACAGAAACACGAGAATTCCAATCAACTCCGGGCAGGTTGAAACCGCCAAAAAGAATAATCTTATGATGAGTGAATTTTGTCATGTGATCAGCTAAATCAGAAAAAAACCGCTGTGACGAATCCGGTGGTCGCTAAACCGCAAGTAACAATAAAGGCCGGCCCCAGGAGCATAGTGTTAAACAGACACTCTGGTTATCATCAAGATGTGGTAACACAAAGGCTTGAATACTGTGCTTCACCAAGACAGCAACACCACCACCTATTGACTGTCTATCGCAGCGGTATACGCTATACGAAGGGGGAAAACATCATCGTCCACTATTTCTTCTTTCAGACAAGTTTCAGTGATGACTACAATAAGCAGATTATAATCTAAGATTAGGGCTGCAGGCTGATCGCTTTTATTTACTATACTATGGGCATTAAGGTTCAGCAGGCGTAGATTAAGATCGCTGGGCGGCTGGCGCCACTCCGTGCCTGAACTCCACTGACGACTGGACTGGCGACTGGACAGTTCAACTCTTGTACATGTGGCGTCGTCTCACGCGTAAATTGCACTGTCCACTTTCAATTTCTCGTTTATCAGGCACACATTCTTTCCTTCTTGTTTTTCGGGCTTAGCACTAGCCCAAAAAAGCTTTCTTTTGCTTAGCGTCTAGCGCGAATAATCGTTCTGAACCGATATGTCCATTCCTTTGAGTGCGTTTTTTCATGATTTCCTGTTTTTCGTTGTAGTTCTAGAAGAATATTATGACCGGCATTTGTTTTCCTAGTTTCCTAATCCTATGAATTCTTCCGATAGACAGGCAGGTGATGCTAAGCTTAGACTTGTCGACAACTTTTAGAGCGCAGCTCTTTGGCGCCCGTTTCTGCGTTTCGCGGCGTCGCTGTCGCCGTTGTCCTTTGTAACCTGCAGTGGACACCTTAGTCGCGTTTTAAGCTGCGGAACCAATGGAGCGGGAGCCTGGAAAGCAAAGGAAAGGCGCATAATTGCCCTCTTGGAACGGTGGACACCTCAAGTGTGCTTTAAGCTACGTGGCGGTAGTGGCAGATATGCGGTTTGTTCGTTGGTTTATAGGGTTTGAAGTCCCAAAGCGACTCAGGCTATGAGGGACGCCTTAGTAAAGGGCTCCGGAAATTTAGACCACCCGGGGTTCTCTAACGTGCACTGACATCGCACAGTACACAGGCCTCTAGAATTTCGCCTCCATCGAAATTCGACCGCCGCGGCTGGGATCAAACCCGCGTCTTTCGGGTCAGCAGCCGAGCGCCATAACCACTGAGCCACCGCGGCGGCTGTGGCAGATATGCGCTGCATGCGTTAGCATTGACAACGTTGTGCCATTTTAAGGAAAGGAAGCGCGCATTTCTGGCTCCCTGGTTCAATGGACGCCTGAACCGCGCTTATAGGTACGTGAGGTGATGAGAGAGAGATTTGGGCTGCATGCGTTAGCGCTGACAACGGTAAGCGAACTCTCGCGATGGACAACAAGGATGGACAACATATACGACACAGAAGCACAGACTGTCAACTTTACTTTTCAAGGAAACGCAAGGCGTACTCAAGCGTTCTTTGTGACGTGCTGATAATTTGGCAAACACCTCATAGACATAATAATGTGTGGATTTTTGCAATCGTCGACAAGAACTGAAAGTAGACATATCTATAACAAGCACCTGAGGCACCTTGCACTGCGCAGTATTGCTCTGAACCGAGCCCGTGACAGGATTACAGCATGAAAGGATACAGCACACATTTGATGGCATAACATATCTTGTTCCCTGCGCTTAAAGTGCAGCTTCTGATAAATAGTTTCCGAAGCCGAAGAGAGGAATAAAATTTTAGAGCGCAGCTCTTTGGCGTCCGTTCCTGGGTTTCGCGTCGTCGTCGGCGTTGTCGTCGGCCTCGTAACCAGCTCCGCCCCCCTTTCATCCCCCCAGCGCTAGCAGCGACCGACTGATACCGCTGGATGCCGCTGACGCCGCTAGAGAGTCAAGATAACGTGACTGCATAGAACACCGTCGCCGCCATGCAGAAAGAGGAGGAAAGGGTCCCCCCCCCCCCCCTGTTCTTGTGTGGCGGATAGGGTGCTCTTCAGTTGCCGACGCGCCGGTTATTTCACGTAGGCCCCGGCACGTCGACGAATACGTGACCACCTTCCCACGGCTAGACCTGGTTCTTAGCGCTGCGGAAGCGAGGGTATCATATTGTTTGTGTCGGCATCGGCGGCGTTGTCCCTGAAACCAACTCCGCAGCTGGGGTTGACTCACTATCGGCGTCAGCGGCATCAGTCAGTCGCTGCTATCTCTTCCCTCCTCCCTTTATCGTGTTGTCCGCTTGCTGCGCGCGCTTCTGCCCCCATCGTTTGCCGCTGGGTGTACACGCCGCCCCCCTCCCCCCTCTTCCTGCGAAAAATAAAAAAAAAATTCTGTGATAGCGCATACATGTGTTGCTCGATTTCTTTGCCTCAATCTATCGAAAAGGTGAAACAGCTTATTTGCTGCGCTGAAATTTCGCATTAGGAAGTAACGTAATCGTCGGTAATTTTTTCCCTAACCTCCCCCATCATGTTGATGGAAATAAAGGCTATTATTATTATTATTAGCTTATTCTTACGTCCTTAACTGTGCTTATTTTATGTCCTTATACTCTTGCTTATTGCAATGCTTGCTTACTACTTGCTTGTGTACTTGCTTATTGTTACTTTCTTATTTCTCTGCCCATTATATTGTTCATTTATTGTGTTTTCTGAATTCCTGGCATTTAATTGTGATCGCGCTTTCTTATTATTGTTATCAATTCTTGTGTGTGCACTGCGTTCTCTATATTCTGCATTGTAGTTGTGTTGGCATTTATGCCATCAGTAACAGCGATTTCTTCCAATCTGTGGAGAGCAGTATAGCTGGCGCCGTTGACAGACACGAACCTCTTTTTTTCTTAGCAAAAAGTAGTGTCGGGCATTCGTAGCGAAAGTAGCGTCAGATATTTCAAGAAAAAGCAGTCGTAACCTAAGAAAGCTAAAAACAAAAGAAAACAAATAATTACGCCCTCCCCGCAAAAAACAACAAATAGTGCCCAATATTTAATGCAAAAAACGGTAGACATGAACTAAATCTCAAGCGCTGCATGCGTTAATAAAAAAAAACTTTCAAGATAGGAAATTTCATTTCTTCGGAGGGCTAGAGAAGTATGGCAAAGACACGTGCTTCCCTTCTTTTTAATCAAAAGGTCGCAAGTATATAAAGCCCCACCTGATCGCGACTCGTGCCTAAGATCCAAATAGTGCTAGACTCTGTCTCACTAGCATTCAGCCGCCGCGGTGGCTCAGTGCTTATGAAGCTCGGCTGCTAGTCCTTCGTCGCCAACCAGACTATGGACTAAGCAGCCGCCGGCGAAGTGGGCGCGAGTTTTGGGTTCTGTCCATAGCCTCATTAGAGACTCTGGAGACCCACGTAGAACCCGCGGGTGTGCGGTTCAGAGGCCTCCCTCGACTGGGGGAAGCCTCGCAGGCGGCTGACTAAGGGGGTGTCAGGCCCTTTTTGCAGGGGAGGCAGGGCAGCCTTAGCCGCATGTGGCTGCTCTCCTTCGCAGTTGGCAAAGTGGAGCGCCACTGCATCGCAGTTCTCATTTGCGCGATCTTTCGTGGCACATTTCGCGCAGGTTTTGTGACCACGGCAACTGTTTGACCCATGGCCGTAACTTTGACAGTTGAAGCATCTGCGCATGTTGGACATGTATGGTCGGACATGAATTTTCAGGTATCCCATTTCTGTTGCTTCCGGTAATGTGCATGCATAGAATGTCAGGATCAGGTGTTTTGTAGCAGTTAGCATTTGCAGTGCTGTGTAGCAGTTAGCAGTTAGCAGAGTTAGCAGTTGTCGGTGATATAGACAACGGTGTGGGGACAGATGACGTTACGATGCAAAAGCACAGCGGTGATAGGGCAGGTGACGTAGTCTCCATCAGGGACTGGAGGAGAAGGCGACATAGGGATGTAGACGGCAGCTTGCGGTGGGAGACGAGCAAACTCGGTGCCCTGAAGGCGAAGTGAGCTGGTGGAGTCGTCATAGCAGAGAAGCAGATGCAACCGGAGGCAGCTTGAGGAAGAGTTAAAAATTGAGGCCAAGCATCACGTCCTGAGGGCATGTGGTCAGGACGGTGAACAGAACGGGAATATTACATCCGGCAATGCTGACTCGTGCGGTGCACATTCCAGTCACGGCAGCGGTGCTACCATCGGCGATGCGAACGGCGAACGTGGCGGCGGGCGTAAAACTTTCTCGAGACGGTGGCGCAAAGAAGAGCTCAGGACATACATTTGGGCAACAGTGTCAATGAGGACAAGGACCGAGACAGAGAACTTTCAAGAGATTACGTTGGACAGCAAAGAACAAGAGATGATTTGCAGGCCGGGTCAGTGATGCAGCGTCCCCTCCGGGGGCCGCATCGGCTAGTTTCCCGAGAAGTGGCGGGAGTTGGAAGGCGAAGGATCGCGCCGAGTGGTGGGAGAACGGGAGCGGCGGCTTGGCGGGGAAGGTGAGCGGCTGGACCCACGAGCTTGCAGAGCGGGCTCGTCACGGAGTGGATCGGGACGTGGTGAGTAGCGCCGCGGGCCGTAGTCGTTGCGGCGGTCGACGATGGAGAAGGGAGGAGGCGGCGGGGACCAACGGCAGCGGCAATGACGGTAGATGTGTCCGACGCGTGAGCAGGTGAAACAGAATGGCCGATCATCAGGGGTACGCCATTCGGCAGAATTGCGGTCCCGGTACCGAGGCGAGAAGCTGCGACTGGAAGGGGCAGCCACGATCACTGGTGGGTCTGAGCTGTCATGAGCGTTTTTCACGACGCGAGCAGAAATGACGGCCATTTTCGCAACCTCCTGGTGAACGACGGCGATAAACGATGCCAATAAAAATTTCACACTATTTTAATGTACGTTACGTAACATTCCTTACAACGTAACTGTACAACAAACATTCCTTACAACAAACTACCTGCTTTTGATACATTTTTCAGAAACAGTGTAATAAGTAGACATTTTTGGTAACGCACTTTTCTAATTGATCAAAAACCTGTTCGTATATTATGTCAACATCAGTGATTTTCGGCTCCGACGTGTTTTGTCCATTTGGGTTGTTTCATTAGAAATAATTATGCTCACAGCCCTTTAAACGCCCTTCCTAACGATATATCTTTGTCACATTTAAAAACTATACTTGGGACATACTTGCGTGAAAGCCTCGTTGATTAGTTTTGGTGTTTATATCATTTGCTGTAAATGATTTGTTCCGCCTGCTCAACTGACTGCCTGGTGCCGCCTGACAAGCACCTGTGGCTTATGCTAAGCCGACGAGTCTATGCACCAATTTGTTGTGCAGCGAAAAAAAATTGGAACAGACACTTAAGCTCCGCCATGAGGATATTACGCATTAGCGTAAGGGGTTAATTGCCATATATGCAGATGGCCACTCCCCACTTTGCATTAATATATCCCGGGAGTTCTCATACCCATCCTGGCGCAGTGGTGCAGCGGTCAAGCGATCCGCCACTGTCCTGCTTTCCCAGCGGGGGTCTTGTGTGACCATTCATTCTTACCCGCCACCTGCCACGTTGGACCGCTTGTTCAAAATCCGGTAGGCAGGTTGCAATGACGCCGCAAGGTCACGTGATCTTAGTGATCCACCTCCCTCCTAGGTTCCTCTCTGGGCATGACCTGCCAGTCATCCTCGTAATTTATCGGTCACAACGCCGACAGCGCCGACGCTAGACTTTCTGGATAAGGGGGCTTTTAACTCTGTGGTGTTAAAAACCGTGTAATCATTAACGCGATAGAGTTATAGGCCCCGTTGTGCACAAAATCCGGTGTCGGCGCTGTTGGCGTTGTGAGCGATAAATAGGGCACTGTAGGGTGGCTCAGGCAGCCACCCCCCTGGAAAAGCAACCTAGGTGGGCAATCTAGGTCACGTGACCTTGTGGGGTAATCACAACCTACCCACCGGATGCTGACAAACTGACCACCCTGGCAGGTGGCAGTTAATGGTTGATCGTGAGAGGCTGCACGGAAAGAGCAACGTGCGTCGCACAAGGCCCACCGGTGACAGCGCCTGCCATCGCAGGGCAGTGGCGTATCTATGGACGGTTGCACCATTGCCCAAAGAATGGTACAACGACTCCCGGGGACGCATTTATTTATTTATTCATTTGAAATGCTGCCAGTCTCTGGTTGAGACCTTAGCAGGTGGGCATTACATGTATAATACACGGTAAAGGATAACATTTCTAAAATCCGCTGTGCAAAGGATAACTATAACCTAGACAATTCATAGCAGAGAAAAACTGAAAAGAAGTTGGACAGATTTCCACAAGCAATCCAAAGAAAAAAGGCGTGGTAGTTCAGAATCATATACATAATATAAACATGGGCATAACACATCGTATTCTCCTTGAAATAGACAAGAATTAAGGAAAGCTTTCTAACCACAACTCTATTTTTGAAACGCGCCTTCTAGTTCAGAAAAAAAAGTTGAAAATGAATCAGCGTTAGCTATAGATACGTCTAGACAGTTCCATTCACTTGTTACTAGCGGGAACAAAGAATCTTTGAAAGTCTTACTGCGATAAGGATATTCGGTTAGCGCATACGCGTGCTGGTTTCTTAATGCACGTTTTTGTGACAGTGAAATGCACTTTGATGAATCGATCTTAAAACTGTTAAGAAGCTGATGAAGGAATTTTAGACGCGCGCGCGCTTTGCCCTTGTTGATAGTGTTTCGAGCCCGGAAATTACAGCTTGTTGTATTGGTGAGTCAGTTTTTTGTACCTGCTGTGAAGTTGAGAATAACCAATTGAACTATGTACTCATTAATGCTCTCACGTTATATTCTTAAGGCGGAGCTTAAATCACCCCTGCAGTTATTAGCGGGATAGAGTTACAGGCCCCGTTGTCCACAAAATCCGATGTCGGCGTTGTTGGCGTCAACGTTATGAACGAGAAATCACGAGCATGATTCTGACAAATAGTGCCCAGGGAGCATCCTAGGAGGCAGACGGGCCGCCTAGCGTAAGCTTGCAGCGTCATCAAAACCTGGCCACTGTATATTGAGAAAACTGTCCACCATATCATGTGGCAGTAAAATTAATGATTAGTCTCTCGGGAAAAGCAACCTGGGCTACTCGAGACCCACCGATGGGGGCACCTGCCATGGCAGGGCCGTGGCGCATAGCTTAACGACTGCACCACTGCGCCAGGAGGGTTATGAGGACCTCCAGGGATCTATATAGATAATGACGCTCCAAGCTATATGAGAATTAACCTAATACGCTATGGTGCCATACCCTCAGGGGGAGCTTAAGTGTCCCCTGCAATTTTGAATATTACAGTAAGGTATTCTCTGGGCTAGTCGGTACATGGTTCAAATTGAAGGCACAGCGCACGAAGAACGGGATAAGGCAGAGACAAACACAGCGCTGTGTTTGTCTCCGCCTTGTCCCGTCCTTCGTGCGCTGTGCCTTGATGTTGAATATTAATGTTATTATTATTTATTATTAGCTATGGCTTTCACGCCCGTTTTCCCCGGCGTTTTTTTTTTTGATACTGAGGTTTCCATCCCTATTCGAAGTCATCATTATTGCTACTTTGATAACGCTTAACTAGCTGACGTTACTTTTGATGTAATATTCGTGCCCCACAGTCGCGATGACTCGCATCGTATGGCTGTAATTTTCCAGGACACCTGACAAGATGAAAGAGCTCCTAGCCGACGCCGCCGCGAAGCTTCACCTAGATGCCTTGTATGACAAACGGATTTGGCATTTTGGATACCTAAACACGGACGATCACGCCCTTCAAATCGAGCAAGCGTATACCCTGATAAAAATTCTCAAGGTAAGTGTTGTCGCTTCAGAATGGAAACGAATTAAACTTGGTTTTAGTTTTTCTTCCAGACAAGCGCTGGCTTTAGATTCGTGGTCATCCGTTCACCAGCATAAAGCTTACACTTCATTGATTCAGTGCAGATAATTGATGTACCCATTTGGTACGGGAATGCTTAATTCAACGCCGGCGGCTTTAGGCACACTTTTGAAAATTTCCCTAAGAGCAACATGTCATCCGGCTCTATTACGTGAGCACAGCCACACACGCCACAGCGGAATGGGTGCATAACGTAAACTTGCCTGGTCTCTGTCGCTCTCCATCGGTGATTTAGACCCGGTGGGGCATACAATCAGTACGTGTACACTGTCTTATTCTGCAGCTTGTTGAAGAAATTTATCCGGCCGCAAACGCGCCAGTAGCACAAAGGTGGCGCTAGGAAAAGACGGCGCTCAGATTCCCACAAGCAATTTATGTGTCTCCTATGTGCTAGGCTCCATTTCGCACTCAAGTACGTCGCCACTATTTCGTGAGGGCCCTAATATTACGATATGGCTCACAGCATTCAGCATTAACAGTTTGCCTGGAATTGTAATGCCTTTCTTTTGTCGTCCGCAATAATAGCCGCTCCGCAGCTGCTCGCCGTGAAACTCGTTTGTCATGCTAAAATGTGGTGAAGAGACTGAAGTTCCCTCGACTCGCATCTTTGCGCTGTTGCTGCATCCCGCTGCTTCTCGGTGTTGGCGTTTTTAAGCCGTCTAGGCTTCTGATTCCAAACTAAACTGCTACCTGACACTGCTAGAAGTGCGGGCTCGAAGCCCCATGTAGAGTAGACGTTATGAAAGTTGCTCATAGAATCCCGACCGGCTTCCGCTTTTGTGCAGGCCAGTTGACCGCAGCAGCCGCCGCCTTCTGAGAGTGGCCCAAGAGTTAGGTTCCATACAAGAACAGGCGCCCACCCATCCACATTGAGTCTAGTTCCATGGCGCAGGCTAGCGCGTGTCACTCGACATTTCAGCAGCCCCGTGTGCCAGCCAGTTGCCATGGCGGCGCTTTTGACGACGTCGGCGACTAGCTTGACGAGTTTGAGCGGGGAAGTAATTTCAAGCACTGGAGTCATTCGCAGAAGTTGTGGAACGTTTACTTCAAACTCGAAGACAACTCGACCGACAACCAGGAGGCAAATTTCTAAAACTTCAATAACTAGCACTGACAGCCAATATAGTGCACACTGCCTCCTGGACGCCGGCATCCAAGAACCAAATGAGTCCGTTGCCGTGTTCGCCAGAGGACATAACCCGTCTTTGTCTGCGCGCTGACCCCACATGACTGAAGCCACGAAGCCGCGCCGCCGGATGCAATGTGTGAAATACCAACTCTGCTGGTATGGTCCGCAATTTCCAGCAGAATGTCGCATACTTCATAAAGGAAGCTACTGGCATTGAGCGAACACTGGCAACGTTGCCGCCGAAACGACTCCTTCTGCTGTGACCCAATCAGTAGAGGGGCCGCTTTGTGCGCGCCTAGCGATAATTCCTCCAGGCCTGAGTTGATCCGCACGGTAACCCGTGAGGAGCTCCTCAAACAGAAGCCCGGCTCGCCTGACCTGGCTACACTGGCCGTTACCAAAGCCGCGCTCGAAGAGATCCGGCAGGAATTTTAACCTCGTCAGTCGTTGCCGGCGGCAAGGATGGCGGATCCACAACTCATTAGCTACGCGGCAGCCATCCGTCGCCCTAAGTTCGCTATTGTACGCCTGCCATAGCAATTGCCACCGACAGCCACTCCAACGCCGGCATTCTACCAGCGGTCCCAGCGCCCACCCGCCGTGTGCCTTACGGTTCGCAAGGCGACTCTGGCGCAGTTCTGGCCAGCAACCGCACTGCTATCAATGCGGGGCAGCCCCCCACCTGCATCGTCATTGCCCCTACCACGAAATCGGGCCTCGGCACTGTCCACGAGACGCTTGCTGTCTCATTTTCGGTGAGCGACCCCATGAAATCGAGAAATGCCTTCCTCCTCGTGACACCTCTCCCAAAGGCCGACCACAGTCGCCGAGCGGAACAACCGACCCTGCAGAACTCCCGGCGGCCAGCAGCTTCTGAACGCTTGACCGACACGAGGCGAGCCACACCAATCTAGGATCGTGAAGAGTATTTGAGCATCTGCTGCCAGTGGCCGTACATCTCAAGATAGTGAAGTCAAATCGATGTATCTGTAGGGTCCAGGTGCCGTATCTTCTGCTCTTGGCGGCGCTCTTCCTTGCTACGCAAAACTTTTAACCACCGCCCATACGATACAGATGGTGATGCCATATAGGATGGAAACCATGCGGAACCTCCGGCAGCGACCAGCAGCCGGACGCTTGACTGGCACAAGCAGAGCCACGCCAATCTAGAGATGAGAAAAACACATTTGAGTATTTGCCGCCACTGGCCGCTAATTCCAAGACCGTGATATCGAGTCTATGTATTTGTAGGGTCTGCGGTTGGTGCCGTCCTCTCAGGCGACCCACAATATTTAATCCCCGCTCAGACGATCAAGCTGCTGATTTAGTAGAACGTTAAGTTGGGCGAGTTTGGTATAGGTTCATGGTTGAAAAACAGTGCACAAAACACTAGACACAAGAGTCCTGTCGTCGCCTTTACTCTTTTCTCTAGTCTTTTGTGCGCTGTTTTTCAACCATCAAGCTGGTGATGCCATTTTAGGATGGTGACCGTGCGGAGCTTCCAGCGGCGAGCAGCAGCCGGATGCTTCATATGCATGCGGCAAGCCAAACCAATCTAGTCAAGGGTTCGACGGCATACCGTCTGGTCAGGAATCATCGCTTGATGAGATTCATTGGTCATTGACTATGGTCAAACAAAAATGACGTTTCGGGAGCGCTACGGCCCTTGTTCACAATGAGCAACCGGCTCGACGTCCCGGGCATTTTGTAGCGGTTAGTACCGTTTTGAGACATTTAGCGTAGATAGGATGCAATGTGCCATCATTCTTATTTATTGTGTTAGGCGTAGTCTAGATGATTAGTGACTCGAGATTTCGGCGGGCTGATACAATCTTTTCTGTTGTCACTATATCTGCTTCGTCCCAGTTAATTTCATGGCCAGTCTCTTGCGCATGCTCCGCGTTTGCGTTCGTTGCCGCTTTTCCTCTTCTTACGTCGTACTGATGTTCTTTCAGGCGTCTCGTGAGATCTTTTGTTTCGTCTGTGTAAACTGATGAACAGTCGGCGCAGGCGATTTTGTAAACTACGCCGGGAAACTTTGCACGAGGGAGCTGATCTTTCACGTTTACCAGCTCATTTCTTATCTTGCTCGTTGGTACATGTGCAACATGGACGCCGTGCTTGCGGAACATCCGCGCCAGCCCCTCACTGATCCCTGATATATACGGGATAGGGGCTCGCTTCGGTTTCGGTGCGTCGGCACTTTCGTCTTCCCTGGCAGTAGGCTTCTTCGATGGAGCCAATCTTCTTTTCGTGTTATGAATGAAGGAAAGCGGGTAGCCGTTTCTTTTTAAGTCATTTTCCACGGTCTTCATTTCGTGGTGTAGGGCTGCGTCTTCACTGCAGACTTCCCTGGCGCAGTTGATTAGAGATGCAACCACTGACCGCTTGTGACTCACTTGGTGCGCTGAATTGAAGAAGATACCTAAATTTCAATAAGCGCAGAACTTCCAACTTTTATTCTGCGCTTTTATTCAGCACAGAGCGTAGAGTTCTGCGCTCTGTGTGTGTACGTGTTTTCTGTCTCTGTTCGTGTTTCTTTTGCGCAGTTTAATCATGAACGACAAGCAACAACTAGCCCGCTAGAAAACCCTGCTTGAAAGATAATCGTCGCCACTGATTATCTCATGCACTACGCTGAAAAGATCACCAACAGCTGAGGTTGCGAAATTTCTCGTCGAATGTGTCTACCTGAGGCACAGCGCCCCGGCATTTATTATCACGAACAGAGGCACCACATTCACTGCAAAACTCCTGGAATCGCTCACGCGACTGAGTGGAACTACTCACAGGAGAACAACTGCTTACTATCCCTAGACGAATGGTTTGACCAAGGGTCCTAACAACAGAACTCTTGTCGACATGCGGTCCACGTTCGTCGACGTTGAGCAGCGGTCTTGGGGCGATGTCCTGCCATATATTGTTTTCGCGTAGAACAAGGAGCGACAAGAAACCATGCGGAGGACGCCCTTCTTTCGGTTGCATGGCCGCTTATTGTCGACAGTGTTGGAAACCATGGCGCCCTCAAGGATGTCCGGACTGCGGCGGCGGCGCCTAGGAATTTATTCTTTATGCAGAGGAAGCCCGACAACCTGCACGGCTTCGAATCCCACACAAACGAGGCCGTGAGGCCCTGCATTACCATCACATCCACAGATCGGTGGCGTTGGCATCGAACGACGGAGTGAGGCTATGGACACCATTCGACGCCGAGGTCTTTTGAGAAAACAACTAAAGCAGTACTTCGTTGCCAATAGCGTGCTTCGTCAGCTAAGCGAGGGTACTTATGCAGTTCTTCCGGATGAGTTTTTTAGAAGAACTCGCGTTCAACAGACACCTGCGATCGCCCATGTTGTTCAGATGAAGACTTACCTTTCGCGAGACATTTTGTGCTTAAGCGCCGCGCGTTGCCAAATTACTTTGTTTTTCTCTGTCGATTCAGTGAAGGGCAATGCCGCGTGTGCTAAAATAGCCGTTCGGCGGCTGCTCGGCACGAAGCTTGTGCGACATGCTGTTTCCTTTGATTACGAAACTGAAGTTTCCCTCATGCCACCACTCTGTGCTGTTGCTGCTTCTCGGTGCTTATCGGTGTTGGCGTTTGCCATCTAGGCCTCGAGTTCCCGACCCAAACTCCTACGTGACATTGGGTTCGTTATCTCATCTTTCTCTCCTGGCCGCTTGAGTGAGTGACCTTGTACAGGCTTCATTCATGCGACGGCTCAGGGTGGGCTCCATATAGTAGGATTTTTCAAAAATTTCGACCATTTTATGCAATTTCGTAAATGAGTGCAAAAAATTACACGCTGATGTTTTTCGTTCCTATTTCCGTTTTAAACTAACGATTTGTACCGCGACGGCCGCGTTTCGACGGAGGCGAAACGCAAGAGGCGCCCGTGTGCTGTGCGATGTCAGTGCACGTTAAAGATACCCAGGTGGTCGAAATTATTCCGGAGACCTCCAATACGGTACCTGTTTCTTGCTTTCTATTCACCGTCTCACCTTCCTCTCTTCCCTTACGGCGCGGTTCAGGTGTCCACCGAGATACGTGAGACAGTTACTGTGCCATTTCCTTTCCTCAAAAACCAAGTTACCAATTTACCAAATACCGTTTTGGGCATTCTTGGGACCTGCGCGTATATTATTTAAAGCTGCACTTTTAAATTTTGCTTTCGGTTCTCTGTATGCCCCAGTGCATCCGCCCGGAGTTATGACCTCCTTAGACTGCAGAATTGTTTTTTTTTTATGGCGTTTAACGTCTCAAAGCGACTCAGGCTATGAGAGACGCCGTAGTGAAGGGCTCCGGAAATTTCGATCACCTGGGGTTCCTTAACGTGCTCTGACATCGCACAGCACACGGGCCTCTAGAATTTCGCCTTCATCGATATTCAACCACCGCGGCCGGGATCGAACCCTCGTCTTTCGGGTCAGCAGTCGAGCGCCATAACCACTGAGCCACCGCGGCGGCTCAGACTGCAGAATTAGCTCAAAATAAGGGATGCACAGTCGAAAAAAGACTACACGATTCCGTTTCTTGCGCTTACTCTGCAATCACGGAAAACCAGTCTGTTCAACTTTATGCGCTCTCGTCCTTAGACGCTCGCAAGCTATAAAAATTGGCTATATTTAATTGTGCTGTAATGATCCCCCTTTAAATAAATCTCCTGTATTGTACATTTGTGAAAATAAAGAATTATTAGCAATGAAATTGTGTAAATTTCTTAATTTATACCCGACGTTTTCAACATCTGGCAATTTTTAAGCTTAGAATCGCCAACCAAGCGCAGCCCTGCAAATTTGGCTTGCAGTGAAAGTCGATCTGCGCATAATCTCCAGATGCTTGGAAAGCAACTTACTCGGCGAATCTGCGTCGGCGAACCGTGCCGTGTGAGCGGTGCAAACCACTGGCGCCGGTCGACGAGAAGCTGCCACTCGCGCGTTATCCCTCCATTTCCTCTTTATATGAAAGTCTTGGTGCATGCGGCGCAGAATCACCACAAGCTTGATGGTAACACGCTGTTGCAGGAAGCATAACAACTAATGAATCATCCGCGGCAGTAATTCAGAAAGGAGAGCGAGTTTAATACCGGCAAAACTTTTTTGTTGTTTCCAGCAAATCAAAGACCTAATGCAGGACAAGACCACCCCGGACCACCAGGCTGGAATCTTTCTGGCGTGTGCATATAGAAAAAGGGTCGACAAAGTCCCTGTGAGAGGCCTGGCAGCCGCATTCAGGTAAAATTTTCTCCCCTTTTCTTCCCATTACGGTCTCAATTGCCAAATACGTACCCAAAAACGTACCTTTTATTGACCTAATACAGAACTACGGGGGCACCACTGAAGTTAAGAACCCCAGAGAAGCCGCAGCGTGTACAGTGGCGTCGATGCGGTGTGCCACCTACGAAATATGATTGAACCGTGTTCTAGCCATTGCCTAGCTATATCGCGAACATTGATGAGAGCATAACTTGCTATTAATCCTAACGCGACTACCGTATATACTCGCATATAGGTCGACGTTTTTTTTTTCAAAAATGTTGCCCATAATTAGTTATCGACCTATATTTGTGACCAAAGAACCTCGACCTATATTCGTGACGCAGGTCTTCATCATGCGGGTGCGCACAGTGAATTGCTGTATGTACCCGCATCGCTGTTTCCCTCATTTCTGGGGTCTTATCGTGGTAGACAGCTTAGGAAGCAGTATATTTTGGCATTCTGGGCAGGAGCGGGGATAGTAAAGCACGGTAGGTGTTGGTGGCGTACCACATAAAAAGAAGAGGAAAAAGTTTTGTCAGCGATACATCTGTAAACCTTTTTAAAGCTGAGATTTCATATCTTGAACGGTTCTGTTGATTGCACATCAGGTTTCTTTCTGCGGATACCTAGGTTTCTGTATATTTGCTTGCTTTTCAGAGATTAAAGTCAGATGAAGTGTGCGCTTGTCCTACGTCGTGTGTGCATGTTTTTCAAAACATGTGCGTCGACTTATATTTGAATAATATTTTTTTATTTCTCGGCAAGCCCAATGTATAGGGGTCGACCTATATTCGTGGTTGACCTATATGCGAGTAAGTACGGTAGTTAAAAAAGTCTTTAAAAGGGGCACAAAAATAATTTAGTCCATGGCTGTCTTGCCAGAGCAGTGTGCAGGGTCACTATTAAACCACTCGGCCATGTCTTTACATTTGCGTCCATATATTAATGCTACACATGAGCCGCTGGTAGCGTCGCCATCGTTGTTTCTGCGGGCCAGTCGCCGCGCCTGGTAATTGATAACGAGTCACTTCCCCCTAACTTGTTCCGAAAGTATTGTTAAGAACGATTTTCACGCACATAAACGATGAAGAGAGGAAAGACTGAAAGGTAATAGACATGCACCAAGTTGCCCAGAAAGAGGTTCTAAACTACTTGCTGCGCTGAAGCGGTCTGACTGAAGTGAAGCACAAAGCTGGGAAAGTTCGTATCACTTCATACATTCCAAAATGCGAAGAAAAACGACAGCTGCACGCCACGAAGCGCTTAGTCTTGAGTGCGTGTGGTATGTCTCTCACATATATTTCATATGTCTGTCATAAGCCCCTCATCCCCCTTTACTTGTCTTCGGTTTTTTTAGAGCATGAAGTTAATTAGCTTATTCCTCAGTTTCATGCCGTCGGCGTTCGCAGTGTCACCTACTTTGGTTGACAGGTGGTGATGTGGAGTGAGAAAAATCTTCCTGCTCACTTACAGAAAAAAGAAAAAGGCGGAGAGAAACGGTTTCCGTCTCATCTGCGGGAGGTGTTTGGTTTGAAACACGGTGTAAGAATATTTTAGCTGTTAACATTGACCGCCCACCGCCGCGGAGAGCGCACACAGATTCTGTTTGCCCTCTAGTATAAGCGCCGACCGCAGCGGCGCAGGGGCGCTGCGGAGTGTTGGCCATTCGCTTGCGGAATATGCTGTTTTGTGCGTTCCTTCCAGTGATATAGAAAATGGTAAAAGCAAGCACTAGGACTCCCCATATCCACCTCAACGGAAAAACTGGAAGCAACGAAGGTCCACAATAGATGGCAGGAACTATACGAACCGGTGAGAACTGCTCAGCTAGATAGACTGAATCAAGTGAGGACAGGAGGAACATTTATAGGATGGTTTGGTTTATTGGTTTATTAGGGTTTAACGTCCCAAAGCGACTCAGGCTACGAGGGACGCCGTAGTGAAGGGCTCCGGAAACTTCGACCGCCTGGGGTTCTTTAAAGTGCACTGACATCGCACAAAACACGGGCCTCTAGAATTTCGCCTCCATCGAAATTCAGCCGCCGCGGCCGCAATCGAACCCGCGTCTTTCGGGCCAGCAGTCAAGCGCCGTAACCACTGAGCCAGCGCGGCGGGGGAAGTATAGGATGGATAGGCCTCCGACCAGACAGAGCCCCGCGGGAAAAAGACGTCACCCCAGACGTGAGAAGGAATCTACTAATCACACCTCTACCGGGAAACATTCACCCAATGCACAACAAAGAACGCACAAAAACACGGGGCCAAGGCGATAGCTAAAAATGTGAAAAACAAGAAAGCTGAGGATGTTGCCTATGTGGACGCAACAAGCGGGAAGCATGGAGCGGCAGTATCGGCAGTGGTCGATGGAGAAGACACACCCAAAATCACAGCCTCGTCGCGCGCACCCCAGACGTAACGACGGCCGAAGAAGTTGCAATAGCGCTCGCTTGCGTCGATACCCGAGCGCACATAGTTATTAGCGACAGCAAAAACAGCCGCAATAAATTTTTTAAAATGTAGAATTTCAGAGGAAGTCAAGCTCATCCTCAAAACGAACCCAATAAATAGAGGAATATCCATAATATGGACGCCTGCGCACGAATCTGCCCCTGGCAACGAGGCTGCGCACGAGCTCGCGCGAGATCTCTACTAACGAGCTGCCACAGGGCAACCCGAATGGAGAGAATTAAGATAGCATAGCCACATATAACGAAACTTGGGAAAAAACCCACCTAGGTGCAAATTTATTTATTTATTTATTTATTCAAAATACCCCAAAGGCCCTCATTTGAGGGTATTACATGGGGGGGGGGAGTAAGTACAAAGCATTGTTATAAGGTTAAAAATATTGCACTAAAATAAAATAGAAATCACAAAATATTAATCATAAATAGGCATTCACAGAAATCACAAAATATTAATCTATAAATAGGCATTCACAGAAAGGGTCGCAACAATGCACATAAAAGCAAAATTTAAGCATAAATAACAGCACCGCTAGAAAAAGAAAAAGACGACACTGGAAAAGGTGCGCTGAAGTACAAAACAAAAATTATAAAATAAAAAGAAGACAAGGCAGAAGAATAGAACGCTCAAAAAATACCTTTTTAGTTGTTGAAACATGAGTGCATAAGATGTTGGAATTTATTTAGATCAGATTCTGTGGCAATTTCTGATGGCAAAGCGTTCCATTCGGTTATTGTGCGTCGTAAAAAAGAATAGGCATAATGGAATGACTGGCAGTTAATGCGTTTAACTTTGTAAGGATGATCGCGACGTGGAAAGATAACTGGCGGTGACTGAAAGAATTCATCATGAAGGGAAGGATGGTGATAAAGCTTGTGGAAGAGTGATAGACGGGAAATTGTTCGGCGCAGTGCTAAGTTATCTAACTCGGCTTTAGTCTTCAATGAGGTGACGCTGGTGTAACATGAATAATCAGAAAAGATGAATCGCGCAGCACGGTTTTGCAGGGCTTCCATGTTACTGATGATATAATTCTGATGAGGATCCCAAATGGCAGACGCGTATTCGAGTTTCGGACGGATTAATGTGGTGTACGCTAGTTTTTTTACATGTGTCGCGGCCTCTTTTAAATTATGTTTGAGAAGTCCGAAAGTACGGTTAGCGGAGGCAAGAGTGAGATTAATATGATGATTCCATGATAAGTCGGATTGAAGGTTAATGCCAAGATACTTGTAACTTGTGGTGAATTCTACACTATTGTTATCAAGAAAGTAGGCGGTAGGAATACGTGGCTTGTTGGTGAAAGACATGAGCTTAGTTTTGGAAAGATTTAAAGGCATTAACCAATTAGAACACCATGTGCTTATCGCTTCAAGATCAGACTGCAGTGGCTGGCTGTCAGTGTTACAGGTTATACGTCGATAAAGCACACAATCGTCAGCAAATAGTCTGATTCTGGACGTCACGCAATTGGGTAAGTCATTAATATAGATGAGGAAAAGTAAAGGTCCCAGTACACTGCCTTGTGGAACTGCAGACGTAACATTAGCGTAACATGAGTTAGAGTTGTTAACTGATGAGAGTTAACTGAGAGTTGTTAAATGATTTCACAAGGACACAAAAAGAGACGAGGAGACAACGGACAGGCGCCTGTCCGTTGTCTCCTCGTTTCTTTTCGTGTCCTTGTGAAATCATTTGCGCCTAGGTGGGTTTTTTTCCCAAGTTTCAAGATGCAAAACCAACCAGCCCGTCAACATGCCTTACTGACATATATCGAGTTTAGAGAACACTATAACTCACAAAAAAGGACATTTCCACCCCCAGATCGGTCTCCTCAACAACAAGGCGCGTATCTGGAGGAGGTTACAAGCTTGAAATTACATCTGTCCAATCTGGGGCTACCTGACACAGACCGGGGATGCAAACACGCGAAGTGTAAGAATTGCGGAAAAGGGGACGCTCTTGACCACATAATTTGGGAATGCGCCGATCCGCCGGGCGCCGGCATAAACATAAACAGTAGAGAAGCCTGGGAAGTTTTAATGCGAACAAGGACCCCGCCATCCAGCAGCAAGTCAACCACCTGGCGGCTGAGGCCGTGAAGCAACAATGTAACTTCGCTAGTCCTTAGTCTGTGGAGCATGCCTGCCCGCGTCCCAAGCCTGCGTGCCGGGACCTGGGATCTGGGGGCTCCTCCTCGATGGATCAATAAAAGTTGTATTCATTTATTCATTCGCTTGCCGAGCGGCGGACGCGGCTTAGGGTTTTGCATGCTTTCGGTGGCATTTTGTGTTTGTCAGTGTTATGCGCTGCCAGGGTGCACCACAAGATGTGGACGTTAGGTCATTTGCTTCCACGATGGGGTAGGCACCGTTCACGAAAAACGTTTGGTAGAACTAGCTTTTTGTGTCGCGGTTTGGGCCCAGCCGCAGTGATAGTTGTGCAAACGCACGTGGTGGCACGGGCCGAGGCCGTGGGCGGTCGTCCCGGCCTATGTACATCCGCCGTCAAAAGTAAATAGAAGGCGACTTTGTCGAAAAATTTTAATTTCTTTAAATCTAAAGCATAATGGTCTATGTTTGTCGGTGCACAGTGCAATTCACACAATTACAATTCGGCTGCACATATGTATTCAAGGATGTATGAAATGAGGCGGCAATTATTAAATTTTTTCGTTAATATTGCCTTCCATTTACTTCTGACGGCACCTGTACAGGGTCGTCCACTCTAAGTACGAACACGGCGCAGCGTGGCCGTGCTCCGCGGGGCGCGAGCGCATCCGGCGCGGTCGCGCATCGAAGCTCTGTGGCGCAGGCGCACACGGGCCCGGAGGCGGTGCTTCGTGTCGTCTGCCACACGCCGGTGCGCGCAGTGCTTGCTCTGCGGTGAAGCGCGCCTAACTCTCTGCATGACTACAGCGATCGTGTGCACCGCGACAGCACTGCGGGAAAGCCCACTAACTACAGCGCGTTGTCGCTGGTTGCGCGTACAACTCAGCAGCCTCTCTTCTCAATGCCACGATCTCGGTGAAATTCGAGTATTGCTGAAAGCTTGTTACTTCAGGTTTGGATTTGGTTTATGGGGTTTGACGTCCGGAAGCGACAGACTACAAGAGACGTTATAGTCGAGGACCCCAGATAATTGTCGACCACATGGGGCTTTTTAACGTGCTCTGACATCCCACAGTCCACGGGTGCCTTGCGTTTCGCCTTCACTGAAACGGGGCCGCTGCAGCAATACTTGCATTTCATCGAGATTGTGGCATTGAGAAGAGAGGCCGCTGAGTTGTCGTACGCGCAACCAGCGACAACGCGCTGTAGTTAGTGCGCTTTCCCGCAGTGCTGTCTCGGTGCACACGAGCGCTGCAATCATGCAGAGAGTTAGGCACGCTTCACCGCACAAGCACTGCGCGCACCGGCGGTGTAGCAGACGACACGAAGCACCGCCTCCAGGCCCGTGTGCGCCTGCGCCGCAGAGCTTCGATGCGCGACCGCGCCGGATGCGCTCGCGCCCCGCGGAGCGCGGTCACGCTGCGCCGTGTTCGTACTTAGAGTGGACGACCCTGTACATAGTGGCTGTGTGATGTGCTGGTTGTTGCTATGGGACATCAAGGGGGAGGGGAGCCGGGTCCAGAAGCGGAGTAAACGCGATGATGCTTCGTACCCAACGGCTGATCGGGCTACCAGAGTTGTCCGGACGAAGTGTCACTTTTGAAGCTGCGTCGGAGTCTGCTCGCCTATAGCTTTGGCTCCAGGCAGGGCAGATAGGATATTACAACCGAGCGACCACGTCTGCGCGAAACACTTTTCCGAGCATATTGTCCTGTAGCGGTGAGTGCAGTCCGGCGAACAGGAAAACGGCTTCTAAACGAAACTCTTTATTTGGGCTGACTTGCGCCCGCAAAGAACTGAATCATCGGCGGCGGCGTAGCAACAAGCGTGCTCGGCGGTCGTCGAACAGAATGCCGGCCGCTCTCGGCCATGCTCTCTTTAAAGCTGATAGTGAACTTTCGAGACAAAGCTTGGAAAGTTACTAAAACGTTCTGGAACAACGTAGAATCGGCTCCGCCTGGATGCGATCAATCGAGATAAATCTAGGCGTGTCTTGCAACACAAACAAATTGATAAAGCGGTGTTCCGGCAGCTTTGAAGAATGAACAACTACGAACATTCGCTGCGATATGGTATGAAGTCGTACTATACCGAGTTCAGTTGCAAGGCAACTCTAAATGCACCCAAGAAACCGGCGCTGTTGGCGAATGCTGTGTGCCAGATGTCCTTGATATCTGTGAAAACAGGCAAGTTCATGAACTCCTCCAAAAAAACGAGTCTGCAGCAACGTGTGCCAAGCAGGCAAGCAAGTGGTCCGCACCCGCCGCTTGGGGGCGGTCTGGGAAAAACAAAGATGCCGAACCACTATGGAGCACTCAAAAGACACTGTGCACATGTAGCGGGAGTACATCATGCGTGCCAGCTGATCAAGGAACAACCTCTCTTCCGCCATGAAACATGGACGCGTCTCCTCACAAGTGCAAGCTCCGTCTCCATCGGTATTCATGGTGCTAATGATGCTAAGGATTGTCTCTTGTGCACTGGTCCCAGTACTTAACATTCTAGGAGCTCAGCGTTCCCTGTACATACCACGGCAGCAGAGTAATAAATTTTGGTGGTCAGTTTTCACTTGCTGTACATTTTGGTGCCAAAAAGATGGTAAGTCATGCCGGTAAGATTTATAAATATCTGCAGCTGCATAATTTGCCGGAGCCTAGAACGCTCAGGGAGAATTTCGTGGCCCAACGTTATCGAGGTCAACAAGTCGATTTACCGTGCGAACGGCAGTTATTCTCAACTGACATCCGTCAATCCCAGTTTAAAGTCGCCTGAGTATTTTACCTCAGCTCGTGCACGCCAGTCTTTCTTTGAGGGTGACAGCAGCTCAGCATCGCCCGTGTCGGCTTAAAAGATGAGCTTGGCAAGAGGAACGCCAGGAGAACTTCCACAAATTATTTTCGCATCGTGTAGCTAAAGGTGCACTGCACTAGCCATTAAAACATCGGAAATGCACTCTTAGTGTTCTGTGGTCCCTGTGCTCGTTCGTATAGCGGTACAGCCGTTCCGCAACGCAGCACAAGAGCGCGTGTTCTATTTTTCGCTGCGGTGGCGATATTTCTGATGCAGCCAAAATGCGGAACCACCCTTAAGGTTTCTCTGCACAATAAGGAACCCAAGCTGGCCGAAGTTGACCATGTTCTCTACACAGTCGGCATATTCTCACAGCGTCGGCGCTTTACACTGCTCAGGCAATGTCCGAATGTACGCATAGGCTCTTTGGCCCAAATGTGGGAGCATGGGCGTTGCGGCCGACCTTTTATATTTCAGAGTCGGTATAGTTAACCATGCTGTCAGCGTCCGTGCGGATGAATAACAGAAAATTTGCAGTGGACGCATTTGAATAACGAGCTCGGAAGGATCGCAGGGCAGCGTTTTCGCTGCTGTTCCACCCCTTCATGCAGTCTCAGCAATTAAAAGAAGAATGCGTCAAAAATTATTCGGTGTCGACAGCAGTTTCAATCCTTCTCTCACTTGCCGCGGCGGTCTAATTTCGATGGCGGTGAAATTCTAGAGGCCCGTGTACTGTACGATGTCAGTGCAAGTTAAAGAACTCTAGATGGTCGAAATTTCTGGAGCCCTTCATTACAGCCTCTCTCATAGCCTATGGCGTTTCATGATGTTAAAACCTCTTAAAAGCAAACAAACTTAAACAAGCGCCTGTACAGGCCGCGGTCGCGGCACCAAACGATCGCGCAACACCTGAATTACGGCTGCCGCAGCTCGGCGACAGGACAAGCCGGCATCGTGTGGCGTCGTCTGTCCGCGGTCAAGAGAAGCGCCATGGAGCAGCGAACAAGATCTGGTCGCGCCGCCGGACGCAGTGTCAACACTTAAATATATTTTTACACCATGGTTTGAAACCAACCGAAACCCTTTGCAGAGTATCACTGCAGTCCGGACTCATCTCCGGCTGCGTAACTTTGGGCGATGAAAACAACATATTTGTGAAACCTTCGCTGTCGCACCCCAGCTAACGCTCAAGCATTTGCGTCAACACTTGTAGCAGTGCTGTGGCTTTTTTCTACTTTTTCGAGCTTCCAAAATTTATCAAGTCCTGTTGCTTAGAAAAAATGAAAGATTCTAAACCACGCGACGTGAGAAGGCCGTTTTACGGCGGCTCTAATTAAGCCACTCGAATGCGTGAAGCCGCTTTTTAATGTTGCCAGCAACGCGGAGGTTATTCATTTGAGATATGACAGGCCTGGCTAGGCACCATTCGCCCTGCGGCGTTGAATTAGAGTCGTCAGGCTTTATTTAGAAAGCAAAAGTAATGATTCGGTGAGGTGGCAAGATGGCGCGGATGCATGCATACATGAGCACTGAGAGGAGGGGCCATTGGTCGCTACTTCCCTCGTGCGCGGCCTACAACGGCCTAGCGCGCTCGGTAGCTTTCACATCAGACCCGACAAATTCGCTCGCGTACAGTCATTGCTTGTACAACAAAGGGGTCCTAAAGAAAGCGTCTTTTTTTAGCACAGATCGTTTAAAAAACTTCTTATGCAGACAAGCAAATGTTCTTGAATGACTATATTCATGTGAACAGGGAGAATTCAGAGCTTTTTAAAATTTTCTCTAACCTTTTTGCCTTCACCTTTGTGTAAACGCAGCCAAAAAGGCAACCCGGACCTGTTAATTTCGAAGGCTCATCTCTCGGACCACGACATGTACTTCCAGAGCTGCCGCATTTTGCCTTCAACCTTCCTGCAAAGACCTAACAAAGATGACATCACATCCACATACGACTTCAGTCTGGTGAGTCAAGGCTCAGCCTTCACGGCTGTGGACATATCGTCGGTAGATGCAGAGACGCTGCTTCACGCTTTCACAGCCCACACTGCGCGGGTGCACGTTATGCTGCTGTCACCCACACTTCGCGCACTTTTAAGCTTGAAGTTCCCAGGCACCCTTAGAGCGTGTGGGGGTAGCGGTCTCGGACTCGAAGGAGATGCCCTCGACTCAGCGTGGCAAGCTCAGCGGAGACCAGCTACCAAGTGACAAGAGGGTTTTGGTCGTTTGGTGCCCAGCTTTCGCCGGTCGCAAGCCAGAGAATGGGACGGTGCCAAAGGTTCACAAACAAAACAAAGTTTATACAGCAATGAGACGATAGAGAGGATTTCACAATCACTAGTACAAACACATACAAAGTGATTAGAAAAACAATGCAACTCATGCAAAGTTAAACTCGAGAGAGGTTACAATACAAAGGAAATATTGCCCCTAAAGTGCACTAACACAAGAGAGAGGCAAACAAACAAAACACAATTTGTTCACCGGGCACTGCGACAGTCCGACGACCAGAGGTCCACGACGATACCGTCCCGCAGACTGGCGCATGTTGCCTCGTTGGTCCGTTGCTGGTCGAGTGGTGTGGTTCCGGGAGTCAAGCGGGCGCGCTTCTCCGAAGCTTAACGGCGGCTAGGACTAATCTGGCAGCGGTCAACGTCCTTCTTTTATAGGCTTGCTTCCACGTCTGTTTGTTCTACGTGCCAGAGTAGGCGCGCACATACACGCACTATCGGCCGTGCAGACTCTGTTCCTTTCTCTCGCCGGCCGCGCGTCCTCATTGGTCAAAGGTCTAGGGCCGCTTCTCGAAGGTTCGGGCTAGTTCTGGCGTAGCACCGTCGCCGACGTCCGAGTGCAGACGAGGGGGACATGTCTTAGCGCACGCAAGGCTACGCCATTTTCCCCTGGTTAGCAGTAAAAGCGACTCCGACGTTCGAGAGAAATCTTCGGCATGGATGACTCATTTCCTCCCCGCACGCCGTGTCGGTGAGCGGTGGTGGAGGGGGCAGAAACGCACAGCAGGCTAGTCGCACAGCGGGGTTCCCTTTTCCCCCGTTTTACGACCGCGCGGCGAGACGCGTCCATGCGGCGCAGATTTTGTTTGTTTGTTTCAAAAATGCGCCGAATTTCGTGACACGGCCCTTTCCTTTCAGAATATTGTGTAATTATATTCACAAAACACAAAATTCGCGCGCACATGCATGCGCTCACAAACTCGATGGCGAATGCCAAAATACATACATCAATACCATGATGTTTTTCTCATACATAGCACAGTGTACTTGCACATCCTGCACTTCTGCCTGCACTTGCAGTGACAGATTGCACTTCAAAGCACGCAGCAGTTCAGCGGTACAATTCGCGCGCACGTGCATGCGCTCACAAACTCAATGGCGTATGCCAAGATACATAAATCAATGCAATGATGCTTTCACATAACAAAATGCAATGAACAGAAGGCACTTTAAAACTCGCCGCGATTGGACACTACATTAAAGGGAAGCTGGAGAGTTTTTCGAATTCGTTAAAATGCTCACGTGTGGAGTGGGAACTTTATAAATCGTGCGGGTGAAATTTTTTTACAGATTCATATCTTAGGAGGGACGTAATCGCCATTTAAAATTGCGCGGTAGCTCCGCCCCCCGCGGTCCGCCGAGCGCTGCTGGTGACCCTGACGATGCGAGCCAAAACCGGAAACCGCGGAGTGGTGACGTAAACACCGGTGATCCGTCGCTTCACAGGCTCCGCGGCCGTGCTTGTTTCTGCGTGCGTGCCATCATAAGCTGCTTCGAGCTGCCGTGTGTCTGTTTATTTGTGCGTATTTATGTTTGTGGTGAGATACAGAAAGGTGTGCAGCATCGAATGAAGCGGTGGACCCATCATGCCGGCGTTCTGAGCATGCCCTCGGCTGCACGAACATCCGCGGCCGCGACGATGTGATCTTTCATTATTTCCCTCAAAAAAAAGAAGCTCTCCGCGAAGTGAGTCGCTGCTGTGAAGCGAAGGGATTTCAATCCGTCAAAGGCAACAGTGCTATGCTCTGGCCATTTTCGTGATTAGAACTATCACCAGAGCCTGTCGACAATGCATTCACTGGGCCTGTCAACAGTCAGCTCGACTGAAACCCGGTGCAATACCGTCGTTTTCTGATAATTTCATTAATTTCTTGGCAGCACCAGCAGTCTTCTTCATTCTACACTGGAATGCAGCGGACGGAGGAACACCTTTTTTGGAAGTAGAGTGTTTACAATGACATCACTCAACTGCCAGGAATACATTTATAATAACGCATGTAGTCGTAAAGAATTGCCGACTGCCGCATGGTTTTATACATTAGTAATAATATTATATAATTGTGCGCCAAGAGTGCTACAGCCATCCTTGCGATTCGTCCTGCTCGGTTGCAGCACGAGTCCATCTAGTTAGTGAAAAACTCCCTTTCCACTAGAACTGAGAACAAGCACGATAAAGGCGGCGCGAACGGATGAAATTATTCTTACAAGGACTTGTAGCATGAACCAATTCGCCTAAACAAGGATTTTAATTTACTGCTAGCTTCCATCTTGGCACGCAGAACGGAAGGCGCACGTTTGTCACCTAGAAGAGTTTTGTCGCAAAGCGCTGCGAACTTATGTGTTATGAATCGAGCCGGCATGCAGCTACTATGAAGTGGTGCAAGCATAAAAGTTGCGTGCAGAAAGAGCCTGATAACTTCTTGCGCATGCCAATGAACTTTGTGGATTACAAGCAGATTTGCGGCAGGCAGCACTCACAAGCGGCAAGACAAAAACGCCGCCGATCGCATCCCGCTTACATTGTATTAGGAAAATTACGTCGGACAGTGCTATACTGCATTTGCTCGCCTCAAAATTCATCCATTGTATCTCTGAATGTAGTTTAGCAAGAAAAGTATACTTGCCAAAGTCATTTCCAACACGTGGAGATGCTGACACTTCGCTTTCGTTCGAGTCAAAATCACGGCTTGCGCCAGCATCGTTTCTTTCTTGGAGAGGTTTGCTCTTTGCAATCGGTTCTAACATGTAGGGGATGACGCCAAGATACTCCGGGTAATCTTCGATGTGTTCCATCGTCGTATAAGCAAAATAACAACCTCGAACCGCCGATCGCCGCGGTTCATGTGCAGCGGCGGCGGCAGAGCCGACCGAGCCAGCGCCATTGTTGACGTCACGAGGCGCCCAACCAATCACAGGCGGCAACTAGGCGCGCGAGCACGCCCGAGGCTGCTGCTGCACTTCTCGCCAAAATAAAATAGGTTTGCGCTTTCATTTGCGTAATTTCGACGAGAAATTCGAATTCCGAGGGTAGAAAACTGTAAAGTGCCTCTCTCCACTCAATTTTTCTGGGAAACCTTTCAGCATCCCTTTAACACAACTTTTCAGAGATGGAGCAAAGGAAGAGAAGGCATAATTTCGCGTGTACTTCTACATTTGGCCTACACTGTCGGCTCGGAACGGGGTTGTTTCCTTCAAGCTTTTAGTCGCACTCGTGATTCTCTTTTCCACGCGGCGGCGGTTTTTCTCCCTGTTGCGGGTTCGACTCTTCTTCCGCCTTCTGCTGAGGCTTCTTTTCCGTACGCTGCTCTGGTCCAGCTTCCTGTTCTCTCCGTGTCTCTGCTTGCACTTCGAGCTCTTCCTCTTTTCTTGCGGCCCGCACACGTCCGTTGCGAACAAATTTAACGTGAGTTCGCTCTTGACGGCTCCGCTGCTTCTCGTGTTCCCTTTCTTCTCGGCGCGCGCTCTTCTGTTCTCTTTTGCGCTTTCGTCTCCAGACCGAGTGCTTGCTGAATGCTTGGCTCGTTCGTCTGAACTTCTTTCTGACTTTGCTGCGATGTCCGTGCAGCTGACTTGCATCCGTCGCAGCTGCCTTTAGCTTAGTTTTCTTTCCTTCCATTTTCTTCCTGAATTTTCTCCAGGATTTCTGAAGTTCGATTCCACCTGTATCGGCGGTGTTCGATTCGCTTCTCTTTTCCTTCTTGCAAATTCTCCTTCGGTTCAAGCCCGGTTCACTGTAAATTGCGTCATCCGAGTTGCTCTCTCGCGATGAATCAACTGGTCCAGCTCTTTTGTTCTTCGAGGGCTGAGCTTTCTTCTTCCAAGTCATTTTGCCTTTTCTTCTTTCCGACTACTCTTCGAGCGCCATGCTCTGAGCTCGTCTCAGCAGTCATTGGAAAATCATTCTCCTCACTTTTGAATTCTGCTTTCTCTGATTCTTTCCTAAGCTGGTCAGTTTCAGTGCAGTGGTGCTCCATTCCTTGTACCGCACTCTCTCGTTCCTCAGAGGGAAAAATTTCCTCGCCTTGCTCATGGGAGAAATTTCCTCGCCTTCCTCATCGGGAAAGCCGTCCTCGCTGCTCAAGGGTTCACTCGGAACAGTTTCCGGGTCTTCACTGAGTGCGCTCTCCTCAACTATTACCACGTCTGAGCTTTGACATTCAGTGCCATTTAACCACTCCTTCTCGTGGTCGGCACTGCAAGACTCACACGTGTTCCACTCGGACTCCTCCATACATATCCGAACTGCTTCTTCGTCCTCAGGCGGCTGCCCTAGGGTCCCCTCTGACTGAATCGTCAGGTCGGCTTTTACCTCAGTGTCTACTACCTCGGTAGTAGCTACACATTCAGTTTCCTGAGGAAGCGACACTCCGGTCTGTTCTTCACTCTCGGTGGTTTCAGTTGCAGGAGCAGGCTGTTCCACAACCAAGCTTTCATCTGTGGAGCTAGTCACCACCTCTTCTGTGGTTGCTAACGAATCAGCTCGTGTACTGTGCGATGTCAGTGCACGTTAAAGAACCCCAGGTGGTCGAAATTTCCGGAGCCCTCCACTACGGCGTCTCTCATAGCCTTAGTCGCTTTGGGACGTTAAACCCCATCAACCAACCAATCAACCAACCAGTCTCGTTATTACTGCACATGTTTTCGCTAGAGGCTAACAAATGACACTCCGTTTCCTCAGCCTCCGCTTGTGCTTGCGCCGCTGTCTCTACTGTAGACCTATCGCCTACCGACCTTTCTTCCGCATGGGGAGCTACTGTCCCGTCAACCACATCGGTGTCCCATATTTCTGGGTCGTTCGGCGATCTCGCGCCCTTGATGTTACCCAGGATGAGGTCATACAGCAGCCGCTCCATGCACAGCTCTGTCACTTCTCCGGTGAAGTACGGAGTGTTCACGTGCACTCTGGCTTCATGTAACAGCTGAGCGGAACCATCCAAGAAATACACAGGGCTCGTTTCTCCAGTAAGTTCTTCATCGGTGACCAATTCCCTTTTGATGAAAACTCCGGTGCTTCCTGTGTTTCTCAGAACGGAAATGGACTTTCCTCGAATTTTGCCGGGAAGGACCGGCATTCCCTCATTTAGAGACCCTGGTCTCACGCACGTAACTGTGCATAACACTGGACGTTTCTCCCAGTACGCCTGTTCTACGCAGTCGGCCCTAAAGACTTCCTCCTCGCCGTCGTACGAAGAGCCACAGGGTTGCGATACCTGCGGGACTGGCTTTTCGAGACTTGGGCACGCCGCTGCTTTGTGCCCCTTATCTCCACACTTGAAACAAACAAGCATTCTCTTGCTCACTAAGTTACTACGGCAATCCGAGGCGTAGTGGCCTATCTTCTTCCACCGGTCGCATTTCGGCGAGGGCTCTGGCACTCTGCCCCTCTTGCCCCTTCTTTTAAGCTGGCTCTCCTTATTCCTCACTTCATTCCTCATGAGTATCTCGTTCTCTAGATGAACTTCTCCTTCTCGTTTCAATTCGAATTTCTCTGCCTCTCTTCGGGCACTTTTACTTTCTCTCTGCGCTTCTTCTCGCGCTTTCTTAGTGGCTGTTCGAGCCATTTCTTTTTCTCTCTCGGCGGCTTGTCTAGCCATCTCTCTTTGCCTATTCTCGTTTTCTTTTCGTTCTCTCTCTCTTCCTTCTACCAATCTCGGATTCTTCCAGGCCCAGCTGACGACCTAACTTCACAATATCTCTTACATCCGTTTTGGAGTCCCAGTTGTTCAAGCCTCGAGCATAGCTCAACTCGGGGAACCGTATCAAACCGCCTCTGCGCGGCACCTCACAGTATCGCTCTGCTGATAACACTCGTTTACGACTTCTTCGTAAACTCCTTCCGACTCTTTCTCCGTTCTCTGCGCTTACCAACACCAAACGTCCTGTCGTGGACGCCAGAATATATGTCACCCACACTTAGCGCACTTTTAAGCGTGAAGTTCCCACACACCCTTAGAGCGTGTGGGGGTAGCGGTCTCGGACTCGAGGAGATGCCCTCGACTCAGCGTGGCAAGCTCAGCGGAGACCAGCTACCAAGTGACAGGAGGTTTTTGTTCGTTTGGTGCCCAGCTTCCGCCGGTCGCAAGCCAGAGAATGGGTCGGAGCCAAAGGTTCACAAACAAAACAAAGTTTATGCAGCAATGAGATGATGCAGAGGATTTCACAATCACTAGTACAAACACATACAAAGTGATTAGCAAAACAATGCAACTCGTGCAAAGTTAAACTCGAGAGAGGTTACAATACAAAGGGAATATTGCACCTAGAGTGCACTAACACAAGAGAGAGGCAAACAAACAAAACACAATTTGTTCACCGGGCACTGCGACAGTCCGACGACCAGAGGTCCACGACGATGCCATCCCGCAGACTGGCGCACGTTGCCTCGTTGGTCCGTTGCTGGTCGAGTGGTGTGGTCCCGGGAGTCAAGCGGGCGCGCTTCTCCGAAGCATAACGGCGGCTTGGACTGATCTGGCAGCGGTCAACGTCCTTCTTTTAAAAATAGGCTCGCTTCCACGTCTGTGTGTTCTACGCGCCAGAGTAGGCGCGCACATACACGCAGTATCGGCCGTGCAGACTCCCTTCCTTTCTCTCGCCGCCCGCGCGTCGTCATTGGTCAAAGGTCGGGGGCCGCTTCTCGAAGGTTCGGGCTTGTTCTGGCGTGGCGCCGTCGCCGACGTCCGAGTGCAGAGGAGGGGGACATGTCTTAGCGCACGCAAGGCTACAGTTAGCAGTAGAAGCGACTCGGACGTTCGACAGAAATCTTCGGCATGGATGACTCATTCCCTCCCCGCACGCCGTGTCGGTGAGCGGTGGTGGAGGGGGCAGCAACGCACAGCAGGCTAGTCGCACAGCGGGGGTTCCCTTTTCCCCCGTTTTACTACCGCGCGGCGAGACGCGTCCATGCGTTGCAGATTTTGTTCGTTTGTTTCAAAAATGCGCCGAATTTTGTGACAGCTGCCCAGCGCAATACATGCTGCGTCCAGCGAGTTCGAACTTGCGTTAAACCAAGTGGAAAGTTGCTATTCGGAGCTTCGCTGCAAGCGTCACTTATGAACATGAAAGTATCTGCCTCACCTAAAGATTCTTAAGCACGAAACAGGGTTGACGCCTTTTTAACGACAAAAATAGAAAAAGAGCAGAAACACTGTACCCGTTCAGAATTACCAGGGAATAAAGCGCACGGAGGCCAGGTTCACGAAGCTCGCGACGTGGTGCGTACCCCGTGCGTACACCTGGGGCGTAATCACTCAGATGATGAGGGAGCGGTGGGCCCAAAGGAGGCATGGTAGGAAAAGGTACCGGTATCTAAAACACACAGCTTGATTGAACAACCTTTTTGTATTAGTGATTACTATAGGTAATCATGGCGAATACCTCCTGTATAATTTACGACTGGCCCTTCGTTTCAAACATGAAATAAAAAATAACTGCATGATTCTATCCAACATGGCTGAGCTTGCGAATCACGAAAGCACGTACCCTTTACGTCACACACAGCGGTTTCTCATTAGAATGCCTAGGACTAACTATGGTATGCAAATGTTCCTCCTTCCTTCTCAATGACATTACAAATGCTGGTCTGAACATTTCCTCTTCCAGTCATCTAAATTTGTGTCATTATTTGTGTTCATAAGTGTGTGGTCGTCTCTTTGTTAGACAATCAAAGTGTTGAATTAATTGCTTTAGCCTGGCGAGTTCTGCTTTAGTGGCGATGTATACTGCAAGTAGTCATTCATATTTCGGTTGTTAATATTTTTGATACTCTGTTTTGTATTGTCACAGTGCATTAAATTTGTGAGTTCATTTCAATTTAATCTTGGATAAATAGGAAATCTTTTGCTCGTACGTTTTGTGTATGGCCGTTTTACTTCAGCGATGTCTTTGCAGTGCTGCCGTCGAGTATTTTTGGGGGCTCGAGAGCCTGTCAAGCTCAATGGAGCTTTTTTCTCTCGATGTTCCCTCTCATTGTTGAGTAAATAAAATTAACTTCAACTTCAACCACTCCGATATTTTGAGACGTTTCGGCAATTTAGCGGATTAAATTTGCATCATGTTGTTTGTCAACTTCGTCGGGGAGAAAGCACGTGTAGATGTACTTCTACAGGAAGTGCACAGCTAGCATTGCAGTCGGCATAAAAATTGAATGAACATGACTCAAAAATTATGCCAGTCAAGAGAGCCAGGTTACCTCCCTAGTTTCGTGAAATATTTGCTAGAGGTATTCGCACAAAATTTTATACGGGGTAGAAATAGAATAAGCGTTCTCGCAGAACAGCTTTGAAACTTGACATTTTCTTGTTCTGTAACCGAGGGAATGCTTTTCAGCCCACGATTAGGCTCCAGTGAACAATAGTCGAGTCGTTTTGTGCACCACGTCGTGATGGCTCAGTTGTGATCGGCTACTTGTCCTAACGTTGAGTGCGCGGCGGCCGTATCAAGACGGCTGGGAAATGCAAAAATAGCTGTGCTCTGTGCGCTCTCCGGCCTAATTTCGATGAAGGCGAAATTCTAGAAGCCCATGTGCTGTGCGATGTCAGTGCACGTTAAAGAACCCCAGGTGGTCGAAATTTCCGGAGCCCTTCACTACGGCGTCCCTCATAGCCTGATTTGCTTCGGGACATTAAACCCCAATAAACCAAACCAAGCCAAAGGCCAAAGGGCAAGCCATCATGTTGGACGTGAGGCACCATGGAGTACTTTCAGTAGACATCGTATACCCTAGGGTTTTAACTTTGTTAAACCTATTTTAGTTCGAAAGCATTCCCAAATCGCCCAGGTCAAGTTTTGGCAATAGCCCGGGCCAAATTTAGAGGTCGTCTTCATGTCCGGCTAGCTCAATTATGGTTGGATATTAATTTTGGCTCCAATAGGCCAATATCAAATTTCGGAGGTGGTCAGACCAAATTTTCGAATATGTCCCGGGCCAAGTTTGCAGATCGCCAGTGTGTCGGGCACTGTCAATTGTGTTTCAGATCGATTTTGTCCCAAATCGGCCGAGGTCATATTTTGAGGGTGGCCCGGTGCTAATTTCACGCGGGCCAAAGTCAAATATCATGGTGGACATGGCCACCATGATGAATCGTGGCAGCCAAGGTATAGCCCCGGTTAGGCGTAGTTCGACATAAAGTTTTGTTTTTGTTTTTTTCACTGCCCCACCCTCTCTGTAGTGCGAAAGCCCTGAAGGTAAAATCAGTGAAATGAAATGAAAGTGGTGCTGTTGCTATGCTGGCTTTTAAGGGTCAGTCAAGGAGAAGGATCGCACCGACACGTAGATGGACTTTTGCATCTAGTAGAGATATCGCTCTAAAATAGCGCGGTTACGCAAGGAGCCGGGTAGCTCCGCAGAGGAACCAAAATTACGAAGATCGTTAAAGACGGCTCTAAAAGAATCGAAAGAACCATTTGTTTTACCAAAGATTTAGTAGCTTTATTAAAACATCCCCGTGAAATTTTTCACTTTATCTCAGTGACAAGAAAGAGCAAAATAAAGAGGATTCAAATAATGAAATAATCCCACGAAAATCAAACATAACAGATCATTTCAATTATTTTTCTAGCCTCTTGATTTGAAAACCCAGCAAAGAGTACTCTAGCAACTGTCTGCCTTCTACCTTTTCATGCTCGATGGGAGACCTGTTCGTCACGTAAACCGGCGTCTTCAACCAACTGTGACTTTTAATTGCAAGAAGGTTATTGAGTTCGAATTAATATCAACCCAATGCCCGAAGCGATACTTGGAGTGGGAGTTATTTACTTAAATTTGATTTTTGGGAAGTCAATGCGCACGCACTCGTTGCCACAAAACTGGCGTAGCGCAGTCGTAACACATTTTTAAAAGCCGTATCCGCTTGCTCGCAAATAACACCCGCTCAGTTTTTCTGAATAGTATCTGCTGTAAGATCACCACCGGCATGGACTCCGAAAAGGTCCGTCTACCGTAACACAGCTCATCAAAACTATTCATGATTTAAATTAGCTATAGATGTCCAAGAGCAAGTCGAGGTGGTTCACATAGACTTCACAAAATGGATTGCAGCCTATTTCCACAACCGCAGGCACGTTAATATAGGCGAGTGCTCGACCGCTTCTTTAGAATTGTTTTCCGGTATCTACTACCTACGAGGGCTTGTTTTTTATGCGTTTTGTTGCGTTAGCAACACTACGCCAGGTTTCGCCTCTTGGCGTAGCCGGTTGCCGGCCGGCAGGCACGAATGGCGTTGAACCTCCCTCGTCTAGCAACCGTTTCAGCCGAGCTCCGTCAGGTGGCGCCGCCGTCGCCGGCGCAGCGCCGCTGCAGAGATCATAGTCGCTCGCTCCCGCCAGATGCGTGCTCTCCGCGGAGGTAGACGGTGAGTAGGTGGTGCTTCGCGGGGGTTATGCGCGCTTCGCCTCGGTGGAATCTTGTCGTTATGGAGCGCGCTAAAGAGAAGCAACGGCGACGGGACCAAGCTAGAAAGAGGCAACGCGCTAGAGAGACAGCAGAAGAACGCCCTGCACGACTCGAAAAGCGCCGCAGCTAACGCAACTGACCAGACTCAACCAGAGCTAAAGCACGCCTAATTTTTTTGCTCATGGTCTAAGTTAATGACATTACCGGTGTCGTGCAGTTTCCTGTGGAACTAAAGCTTTTTTCTGATTATTGTTTAGTTTATTCTCGACTAACACCAGCTCACGACCAAATAAGAATTAACCAGGTCCTTCATTCCTTGCATCTTTGGTGCCAGAAATAGGACATTGAAATCAATTACACTGAATCGACGTTTACGCATTTTGCCAACAGGAGTGTGCCGCCTTATTTCTAAAACATTCGAAGTAACAAATTAAGAGACATGGACACTTTCAAGTGTTTCCGGGTCACGATAACTCATGATTTACACCGGCGTAAACCTATCCCATGTGCCCTGCAGCTTCCCAAAAACTGTACTTCCTTAGGAAAAAGTGACAACATGCAACGAAAGATAATAATTTAATTGCCTACAAAACATACATACGTCGATCCTTAAAATACGCTTCTGTTGTAAGAGCCTCCAACAAAGCGTTTTATAGAAAAATTAGAAAGGACTCGAAGAATAACGATCAAGGCACAGAAAGGCAGACACGGTAACAATGCTACGTTCATATGCTCTTGAATCATTAGAAACACGAAAGCAAAAAATCTTCATTTCCGGGGAAAGCGCAGCACAATAGTTCACGACAGATCAGTCAAGCTTCTAACGTACATGTTGGTGTTTTTCACGACTGCTTTTTTGCCTATCATCGCTGAAATATGGAACGTTTTGCCTGGTGATGTTGTGCAAACAGATCTGTAGAAATTTGAATGTTTGAAATCTTGTGTCGCAAGCGTCTAACTTGGTGTTATGAAGTCGTATTGTGTTGTGCTGTATTCATTCCCTGTAATGACCCTCAAGCGAGGGCTAACAGAATCAATAAATAAAATACCGTATTTCCTGGAATCTAGCCGGCCACGATTTAAGCAGACACCCAAAAGTTCAAGGCCAAATAAAAATAAAGCTTTCTTGGAATGTAATTCGCCTGAAAAATCAATTGAAAATGACCGCAGTTACATCACGCAAATGGCGTTTATTTCCACGAACCACGCAGAACAAGCTATAGATTTTCCACACAAAAAATACATTCTTCCGACTTACTTGAACAACTTGAACAAGCCATTTTACGACATGTTGCACAGTATGTCTGTCTCGGCTATTCGAAATGTGCTGGCAAGCTAGGTCCCACAATATGTGTAACCATGTATAGAACTTTATTGCATTGACCCGTAAATGTTGTGTAAAACCTTTATTCTGTTGTGCGGAAATACTACCTGTGCATGAAAAAAAAAGAGTTTCCTTTTATGCATGTATTTACACGCCTTGTCTTTCCGTGTACCTTGTGTTGTTACAAGCGTATAAAGTAACCATCATGGTCCTACCAAACTGCCTCTTTTTAGACGAGGCTTGACAAGTGGTCGTAATGACTGCTTTTTCCTTGCCGCCCTCAGTTTTTGTAAGGAAAGCTGAAACAAAATTGATCGATTAATTAATTAATTAATTAATTAATAATTGATTTATTGATTGATTGATTGATTGATTGATTGATTGATTGATTGATTGATTGATTGATTGATTGATTGATTGATTGATTGATTGATTGATTGATTGATTGATTGATTGATTGATTGATTGATTGATTGAACCCGTTTCCGCTCACTCGTCCTCGTCATCGCTGACCTTCTTATCACTCTCCTCTTCGTACAGTGCACAATCTTTTGTGCCATAACGTGCATTAGTAATGCAGCACTTCCTGAACGAACGCCCAACCAAGCTTTCCGGGATGTTACACCAGGGAGCAGCTATCCAGCTAGCTGCAGCCCTTGGCAGGCGCACTTGATGCGGCCTGTTGGAGTGTTTCTCCGGTCCCCCGTAATGCCTCGCTGTCTTGCCAGCTCCCTCGCTTCGACCCGCAGCACTTCTGTAATCACGCGAAGTGGCGCTGACCTCAGTGATTTCATGAACTCTGCCAGCGCTGAATCTACTTCGAGACGGAGGCCTTCGCTCGGGTCATTGAATGCCCTCCTCGTTGCGGCGCAAACAAAAGCTCACCACGCTGCCCACTCCTAAGGCGAACATTCTTTTCGTCCACACCATAGAATTGACCGGCTTGCAGGTTTGAAGAGTGCTCTGCAGCGAGCACAACTCTTCGCTTGAAGGCCGCTATGCAAATACACCATGTACTCGGTGCGATGATGTCGGTGAAAAACAACGTGTAGAAAACTGTCGCGGAACGTGCTTACGCCGCCACACGAAGAGAAAACAAGGTCAGGAAGGTAGCCAGAGCTTGTAAGTGCTTTTATAGGCATCGGCTACGGATAGTAACGGCTGCAGCGCCGTAGTTTGCTGGCTTTTCGGTGAGGCGCCACCTACGTGCTTTTTTTTTTTCTTTTTATGCCTGGTCATCATATTTTATAAATACGACAAAATCCTAGAGTCTAAGCCTACCTAAGAATTTCACATCTAGTTAAAGAAACTATCGGCCTAGATACGAATAAATGCGGTAAAAATTCAGAGGGCACTTCGGCTCTCTAAAGTGCTTTAAGGCGAAAGCCTTTCATGGCGCACTTTTTCTTATTTTTAATATTTTGTTTTTATTTTTGTTTCTTTTCATATCTTTATTTATATTGATTTCATTTATTTTATTTACGAAACCCATACATTCCCTAGATGCACCTTTATTCATGCTCAAACCATAAGCCTTCGTGGCGGAGTGGTAGCGTCTCCACTTCAAATGCCAAAGGCCCTGGTTGTATTCTCAGCCCCGACAGAGGTTTTTTTTTTTTAAGTAGTGACGCCGAAACGCGGACACACTTGCTAACATTCCTTGGTCACGGCAGTATGAGGCATTGAAGGCTTTCGCCTTAATAAATAAACTAACAAGAAGCGCTCCAGCCATCTCACGCATGTAATTGTTCCTTGTACCTTGTGCCCTGTCCAGTTTTCTAAGTTTTTTCGAATATCGGCCGCTCAAGGCAGCGGTGGGTCTTCTAGGACGCCCTCCTGATTATGATGTCACCTCGCAGCTGACGGCGTTCGAGTACGCCTACGAGCTGAAGGACATGGTCAAGGATTCCACGGTGGCGGTGTCGGTGGGTATGCCGGGCCGCTGGTACCTCATGCCCCCGAACAAGACCGGGGATCCCATGGGCGCACCGTGCCCTATGATGCAACGCCAGAAGGACGAATGGGTGCTTGACAGCGCCGCCACGGTGCGTTGGCCTTCACTTTGCGCGGGCGGACGTCGTTTCTTTCGTCTCCGTTCCAGGTAGCGTCTTTCCGGATTCCAGTGACATCAATCAAAAAACCACATGGTGACGTTCTCAGAAAAAAAAAAGATACAGACTCGCCCTTAAATCTGACTCATCGATAGGTTATTCGAATGACTACCGAAGCAGCAGTACCCAAACCATTTTCAGCACAATGTGGCAATAACTGAGCTCCCAACAATTTTTGAACGAGTTTGAGTCCAGAATCTACGTACAGTTTTTCTTCTCAGTCGTCTATTAAAGCCATTATGCCAGCCCTCAAGCTCCAAATCTCTGTATGGTAAGAAGAACCCCTGTTCTCACCTTCAAAGAACTTTTTGATCTTTATGGAAGCCAGGAGGGCTCTGTTATACGAATGAGGAGCAAACCATGGAGCCTGGTTACTTTTGACAAAGACTGTACGTGCACTGACCAACACTGTGTTTACAAGCACAGGGGACGCTCGCGCATGCCGCAGCTTTGTAGCGGTTGGAAGTTTGAAAAGCGTTTGGAAGATTGGTGCGTAAAAAGCATAGAGGTGCCTTAAGGTTAGAAGTGTGGGACAGAAAACGTATTTAAAGAAAATGGCAAAATTTTAAGCTGAATATGCAACACAGGTAAATAAAAATAAAGAAAACGCCAAACATGAACAAAGTAGGTTATAGGTTAGTGCTGTGTATCAGACGGACGCCAAGCTGGAACTGAACAACGTTTATTGATACAGTGCCTTTTTATAGGCCGATGGTCATGTGATCTGCCGACGACTGCTTGCGTGGCTGATAAGCGATACAGGAAAATGCAGTTTTTAAAACATGCGCTTGCGCTATCAGTACACCACACTCCTTTCTCCTAACAATATTTGCACAATCCAAAACTGACTAGCTAGACATCAATGCCATAACGCAGGACAGGTCGTCGAACACGCGTTGATCTTCGCGGCTCGACCGGTACTTGGGTGGCTTGGCCTGGACTCGCCCCAGGGGTTGCTTCTGGGTTAGCAGACAGCGGCTGTGGCTGTCTAGCTGTAGGAGGAAGCCTGACGTGGTAGTCCTCCCTTGAGACTGGGTCAACTTCGAGCCGCGTCCAGGCGCTCCTCAACTGGTTGCGGTGCCTGTGATGACGCTCACCGTTGTTTAGCTGTACCACGTACGACACCGAACCTCTGACTGCCACAACTCTGGCAGCCTTCCACCTTGGACCTGGACAAAAGCTTTTAGCGTAGACCGCGTCACCGACACGAAACCTCTTAGTCTCCGGTCGTTGTAGCTCAGGCGCGTGTTGCCGGTCCGGATGGAGTCTCTCTAACGCTGACCTCAGTCTTCGTCCGAACATTAACTCTGCTGGCGATTTTCCCGTGACCGAATGTGGCGTCGTGTGTTGCTTAAACAGAAACCGGGAAATCTTGCACTGCGTCGAACCTTCCTGCTGCTTCTTCAATGCTTCTTTAACTTCTCTTACCATCCTCTCCGCCCTACCATTGCTGGCTGGATGATAAGGTGCAGTGAAAATAGCACGCACGCCATTACACTTCAAAAACATTTGCAACTCTGTGCTAGTGAAAGCTGTGCCGTTATCTGAAACGATAACGTCTGGCACACCATGTGTCGCAAACATCTTCCTTAAGCTGTTGACGACAGCCGTAGCTTTCATGGATGGCATGATTTCGACTTCAGCCCAATTGCTGTACACGTCTACCACGACTAAGAAAACTTCTCCTTTAACTGGGCCAGCGAAATCAATGTGTAGTCGACTCCAAGGCTGATCTGCCTTGATCCAAAAATGCACTGGAGCCTTGGGATCACTTTGCCGGTTACTCTGGCATGGATGACAGTGCCGAACAAACTCCTCAATTTCGTGGTCCATTTTCGGCCACCACATGAGCCCTCTAGCTGATGCTTTCATGGCACTCATCCCTGGATGATTTGCATGCAGGAGCTGAAGCACATTCTCTCTTGCTGCGGTTGGAATTATGACGCGATTCCCCCACAGTATGCAATCACGATGCAATGACAACTCCGACCGTCTCACCTCATAAGGCGCAAACTTGCTGTCCACTTGTGTTGACGGCCAGCCACTGAGTAGCCATTCCTTTACCCGGGAAAGAACCGAGTCCTTTTTGATCAGCGCAGCAATGTGCGCCGCTTGCAGCGGTGCGCAGTCGACCGCTTCCAGCAATAGCACGTCCCCAGGCGGTCTTGGCTCGTCCTCGTCTCCCGGGGCTGGTAGACGACTGAGTGCATCGGCGTTGGAGTTGTCTTGGCCTCGTCTGTACTCAAGGTGGTAGTTATACGCAGACAACAGTAAAATCCAACGAAGCATTCTGGGCGGCACAACTTCGGGCACTCGCTTGTCCGTGTTAAACAGGCCGAGTAACGGCTTGTGGTCTGTTATCACTGTAAATTCTCGCCCAGCTAGGTACTGGTGGAACTTTTTTACGCCAAAGACCACAGCCAAACCCTCTCTATCAATCTGAGCATAGTTTCGTTCACTGACGCCAAGAGTGCGAGAAGCATAAGCTATGGGCTGCTCCTTCCCGTCATCCGCACGATGGGCTAGCACTGCCCCCACCCCCACAGGCGATGCGTCGCAGCACAAAATTAAAGGACGCTTGCAATCGTAGGGCACAAGTAGGGAGTCTGAGCTGAGTAAATTTTTCAGTCTCTCAAACGCCCGCTGATGCTCACCTGTCCACTTCCATTCGTGGTCACGGTCGAGCAGTCGATAAAGCGGTTCGGCCGCTTCCGTCCTGCCCTTGACGAAACTGCTGTAGAAATTCAGCAATCCCAAAAAGGCTTGGAGCTCCTTTTTGCTTGCGGGCGCAGGCGCTTGCTGGATGGCGTCCGTCTTGCTTCGGCTGGGATGTACTCCTGAGTCATCAATCCTGTGTCCCAAGAATTCGATGCTCGTCTGGTTAAATTCGCACTTGTCCTTGTTTACTTGTAGCTGTGCCTTCTGCAGACGCGATAGCACAGTTTCTAATCTCTCGGCGTGCTCTTCTGCGTTACATGCAGAAATTAATATGTCATCCAGATAAGCTTTCACTCCGGGAATGCCCGCTAACAGCGTGTCGATGACTCGTTGAAAAACCCAAGGTGCGACTGAAATTCCAAACGGTAGCCGCTTAACCTTGTACAGTCCCTTTATCGTGTTGACTGTGAGCACCTCAGCCGTCTCGTCGTCTAGCGTAAGCTGCTGATAAGCTTGGGCTAGATCCAACTTGCTAAAAAACTTGCTTGAACTTAGAGCTGTCAGCATTTCAGCTGTAGTGGGCAAGGGGTATCCGCTGCTCTTAATAGCTATGTTTACGGTCTTGCGATAGTCACCACAAAGACGTAAAGCTCCGTCTTTTTTTCTTACCACTACCAGTGGTGTTGCCCAGTTGGAGTAGCTGACGGGCTCCCATACCCATTGTTGTACCAAGGGGTCCACTTCTTTGGCCACGACGTCCTTGAGGGCCATTGGAACTGGTCGACTCTTGAGAAACACCGGTTGGGCGTCATATTTCAGTTCGATGTGAACTGGCGGTCCGGTTAAGCCAGGAAGGTCCCTGCGAAACACCTCAGGAAATCGCGAAGGCATGTCCTCCACGTTTGCTTCACCCACGTTTACTGTTCTGCGAGAAGTCGCTGTTGAACCCCTTCGTTCCAGAGTCCACACACGAAACGATCCCGCATCATGACGTCCAACGGTAGCTGGGCGCTGCCAAAACCACAGTCTTCGGCAAGCTTCCGAAGCGCCGTGACGTAGTCCGCAACCGATTCTTCGGCAGCCTGGTTTCGCCTGTAGAACAAAAACCTTGCATACAGCTTCGAAGGCTTTGGAAGCAGGTGCTTGCGAACAGCAGTCTTGATTTCTTCGTAGGTTGCTGCTGTCGGTCTTTCTGGCTTCACCAAAGTTACGATGAGCCCGCACACTTCTTCGCTGCAGCAGCTCAACAGGACTGCTCTGGCAATTATGGCATTTATAAAACGTACAAAAACGAGGAAGAGCTCAAGCATCAGTATTTCTTATTTGCACGTTAATATTTCGTCGCTCTAAAGATGCCAAATATGTTGACAGGTTTATAACTTCACTGCATGAAAACCTATGGTTGTCTTGAATCTGTTTGCGATTGCCTTAGGAAATACCTTGTACGCAACGGACAATAAGCTGGCCGGTCTGTAATTTGCAAGTCCTTGACGTCTCCTTTCCTATGAATTAGGATAATATTCGCGTTCTTCCAAGCATCTGGTGCGCTCGCGGTCATAAGGCATTGCGTATAACAGGGTGGCTAGTCTATCTAGCACAATCTCCCCTCTCTTCTTCCAGAGAGCTGCTGTTACCTGATCCTCACCACCTGCTTTCCCCCTTTGCATTGCTCCTAAGGTTTTCATTACTCCCTCTTTCTTAGCTGACGGGATCTTCCATTGCCCTGTTCTACTAGCTCCCTCATTGACTAAAGTTTTTCAGAATTCTCTCTTTCCTCATACCATATCCGTGTGGAGCAAACTACAAAATAACATTGTCGACAAGACAAGTGTTTCCTTCATTTCTGCTTAAATTGATTTTATATTACCATAGTCCACACGATGTGTGCGAGCGTATACGTGTTTGTTTTTTTTTTTTCGTGTGTATGTGGCTGTTTCATGCGCTGCTCGAATATTTCACCACCTGGCTATGGCACTTCTCAGGATTTATTGCTTTCTACGCCCCCCAGCAATAATAACTTCATGGTGATGCAGGTATCTTTGAACAAAGAAACAAATCAATCAATCAATCAGCCTTTTATTTCCTCTATATTAGAGAAGGAGTCAGGACTAAAAGCTCGGAAACTTGACAGAGATCCTGCCCCCTTTTTTCAAGTTGGCATTGCATCAGACAAGCGGCAATTCTGCGCTATACATTATATCACAAAAGAAGATAACACTCCTTGGAAAAAAAGCAAAAAGTACCAACACAAAAGTACATGCAGCGTCATCACACAAACTTGTTCATAAAAATGTTTTTAATAACAGTATTTGAATGCAGGAAAGGGTCAAACATTTCTTTGTTTTACTTATTTAATATCACTAATAATAAATAGGTGACTCTCGCGGACGCCGGAGGCGGCTGCGGTTTCATGCACACAGGCCGCGTGCTAGAATGCGTGGTTCTCTTCAGTTCGCTTGGCAATACCTATGTAACTTTTATTGTAACCGTAATTTCTTTATTTTTCACTTCCTATCCGATCATTCTTTCTTGCCCGCCAAAGCAAAGAATGTTTTACGCAGTTCACAGCAGTCCAGCTGAGAGTGCAATACAGACGCATTCACAAATTTCAAACACATGCCACTTCTCACACTTTTCCACGTGTAAGTTTAAAAGGAAACTTCGGTTTTTCGATTCTAACAGATGTCAGTGAAATTTGTATCACAAGTTCTTCTTGGTGTCAGGATTGTGTGTGCCAAACTAAAGAGTTGAGAATGCTTTAGATTTCTCACAAAGTACTTTTAAAGATAACCACCCGCACTCGCGACCCGCCTGTCCACCGGGAGTTTTTTTTACGGCCAGCCTGTGCTAGATGACATCAGAGATTTGCACGTAGCGTAGAGCAGACGTTGGCAACAGTGGAGTGGCCCTGCTCGGCCCGGCCTGTAACCGAAAAGACGGGAGTCGCGACCGACCCGAGAAATAACTTAAGCAGAACTGAAAACTGGGCGAGTTGGTGAACGTCCAACATTATGTACAGCGCGAAAAACGAAGATAGGGGAAGAAACACGCAAACAAACAAGCGCTGACTATCAACTTGATAGTCAGCGATAGAGTTTTCGTCGTTCATTTTTTCGGTATTGTGTGCTGAGTTGCGTGTACCTCAAGGAGGTTTTCTTTTTGTCAAAGTGTATTTTACACCCACTCCTGCTTAAGGCCTTGCAATAAAGCCAGCAGTCTTCTGTAAATAAATAAACAAAATAAAAAAATAGTCGGCGCTTGTTTGTTTGCGTGTTTCTTCCCCTGTCTTCCTTTTTCACGCTGTACATAATGTTGAATGTTCACCAACTCGCCCAGTTTTCGGTTCTGCTTAAGTTTATCTCTCGTTCGTTTGGCTCTGAAGTTGATGGTCAGCGCTTGTTTTTTTGCGTGTTTCTTCCCCTGTCTTCCTTTTTCACGCTGTACATAATGTTGAATGTTCACCAACTCGCCCAGTTTTCGGTTCTGCTTAAGTTTATCTCTCGTTCGTTTGGCTCTGAAGTTGATGGTCAGCGCTTGTTTTTTTGCGTGTTTCTTCCCCTGTCTTCCTTTTTCACGCTGTACATAATGTTGAATGTTCACCAACTCGCCCAGTTTTCGGTTCTGCTTAAGTTTATCTCTCGTTCGTTTGGCTCTGAAGTTGATGGTCAGCGCTTGTTTTTTTGCGTGTTTCTTCCCCTGTCTTCCTTTTTCACGCTGTACATAATGTTGAATGTTCACCAACTCGCCCAGTTTTCGGTTCTGCTTAAGTTTATCTCTCGTTCGTTTGGCTCTGAAGTTGATGGTTAGCGCTTGTTTTTTTGCGTGTTTCTTCCCCTGTCTTCCTTTTTCACGCTGTACATAATGTTGAATGTTCACCAACTCGCCCAGTTTTCGGTTCTGCTTAAGTTTATCTCTCGTTCGTTTGGCTCTGAAGTTGATGGTCAGCGCTTGTTTTTTGCGTGTTTCTTCCCCTGTCTTCCTTTTTCACGCTGTACATAATGTTGAATGTTCACCAACTCGCCCAGTTTTCGGTTCTGCTTAAGTTTATCTCTCGTTCGTTTGGCTCTGAAGTTGATGGTCAGCGCTTGTTTTTTTGCGTGTTTCTTCCCCTGTCTTCCTTTTTCACGCTGTACATAATGTTGAATGTTCACCAACTCGCCCAGTTTTCGGTTCTGCTTAAGTTTATCTCTCGTTCGTTTGGCTCTGAAGTTGATGGTCAGCGCTTGTTTTTTTGCGTGTTTCTTCCCCTGTCTTCCTTTTTCACGCTGTACATAATGTTGAATGTTCACCAACTCGCCCAGTTTTCGGTTCTGCTTAAGTTTATCTCTCGTTCGTTTGGCTCTGAAGTTGATGGTCAGCGCTTGTTTTTTTGCGTGTTTCTTCCACAGACCCGAGAAACTGATAAGGGTTTGACTGTAGTTATGCCCTTTGTGCTCAGGCTTAGCACAGCCTGGCACTGGGCTGGCGGACGGAGGCGCTAATCGAACAGCCTGTCAAAGCGAAGACGGACTGCGCCCTGCTTGCTCACCTTGTAGTTTTAGCGATCGCACATAGTGCGTAGAGGTCCAGCAACGACAGGTAGCTGGGGCTGTGTGGCGTGCTGTACGAATCGCTCAGCGAAAAACATGACAGTAATTCACCACAAATTTCCCAACAACCAAGACGCATACGCGGCAAATGTATTGCTATCCGATGGTCCCTGAAATGGTCCCTGAATTCGCGGACGCGCGTGTGCTCTGCACATATCACGCAGAACTGCTGCCAAGACAATATGCTTCTGGCCGAGGAGTTTGGTTTCGTGAGTAGTAGGCGTTGGTTGAAGGGCTGCCGAAATATTCTCACATGCACGGGTCTTCTGAGGTTGAAGTGAGCACAAACAGGCTAGTCACTACAGGACTAACCTTATGCCAATTCACCGCCATACTGGATGCACTTGCGAACAGCACATCTCCAAGGTGAGCAAGTATTCCCAACAGCAAGGGCTGTCGTCCCTGTGCGCAGAAGTCAGCGTCGCGTTCTTTTTGTTTGCTGCCGGTAGCTGCAGAAGTTATCTTTATTGCGAAAGCAACACTACGCGAGTCGCCGAGCCATTTCGCAGAGCTGAGGCAAGCCCATACTGCGCATGCGCGAGGAGCAGTGACGTCACACGGCGCACAGCTGGCGCGCCGCCGCCGTCGCTGCGCGGGTGATTCAGAGGTGCCTCCGCCGCGCTCGCCAGTTTCTAGTCAGACCAGAAAAAAAATCTTTGTGCACGATGGAATTCCAACCACCATCCTTCCGCTGCACAGCCAAGCGTGCTATTGGCTACGCTACTTCCTGCCAACGCATTTGTAGTTCTCCTTGTCTAGGACGCTGGAGAGTGTTTGCAGAAAGGCGTCAAAACAGAGGAATGCCTCCCAAACTCCCTCCAGTGTCTCCAGCATTTAAGATTCACAAACAATTGTGTACTTAATTAACATCTTAACCCGACATTAGTGACACAAGCAGCAACACCGCGCTAAACGCTTTCGCCTCACCGCACTTTAGGTCAACAAAATGCCCCCCTGAATTTTTGGAGTTGCAAAGGCTGAGAGACACATTTATCCAAATAATGAATCATCACTGCAGGCTTGCCTGAATCCTGATGTCCAAAAGAGTGATAACTACCACTGCAAGTACTTAGTGAACGAGACGGAGGGAATGATTTTCACCTTTGATGACGTCGACACACTCCGCTACAAGGTGAGTATCAATAGCATAGTCAATGGGGGACTTCGAGAATGTGGGACTGGTGAAATGTACGGATCATTTTTCTGCCTACACAGGTAGCAACGAAACGTTAAAACAATGTTACTTTTTGTTTTGCTCAAACGTTGGTGCATTGTTAGTAATGCTTTGTTTCTAACATTTATACAAAGGTACAAATAAACATTAAATATTCTAGCCTCAACATAAAATAATCATTTAAACAACATAACTGCAACTTCCTCTATTTTTTAGGGCATCCAGGGCCTTAGGGAGAGTAAATGTGCTTCTATCGGCGTCTGGACAGATACTGCCTCATTCTAGTAAAATATGTTAGATTGTTTCTACGCTCCACATGTCCTTTTCACAGCTAAATTTCTATGCGAAGCTTCGCTTTCTAAGAGCCCCTGATTACGTTTTAAATGTTTGGATTATCACAGGTCGATTCATTCCTGATTTGCCTTATTCATTCTCGATAAAAGTCTACAGTGTGTTTTTTCCTCCTTGAATCGATCCAGTTTTTACCCTGTCATTTCTGACCTGTTCATTAAAGCTCTTCATTTATCCGTCCTGGTTTCCTGCATACGACATCACCATCACCAGCCTGACTCGTCCTCTGTAGAACCAAGGCGTCTTCAATATCTCTACAATTAATCCTCTACTGTACCAGCCGCGGCCATCTTATTCCCGCGATCTTCACAATATCTTCTGCCCACCTAATATTCTCCCCCCCCCCCCCCCACCGCCCCCACTTACTACGCTTATCTTTTCTTGGAATTAAGCCCCTTACCTTCAACAACTATTGGTCATCCTGCCTTCGCATTACACTCCCATGCCCAAGCCCATATCATTACCCGCGTTTGTTCCCTGGCCCACTCTTCCCTCGTCCTGTCTCTTTACGTTACACCTATCATTTTCCTTTCCATAACTCAGAGCGTTGTCCTCAATTTGAGTTCAGCCCATTCTGTCAGCCTCCGCATTTCAGCCCCATAGGTGATTACCGGCAAGATACGGGTGTTACGTACTACCTTTCTCTGGAGGGACATTTTCAAACTCGTATTCATGATCTCAGAGCACTTGCCGAATGCGCTCCACTCCATTCTTTTTTTTTCTAGATATTACTTACTCGCATTCTGGGCATGCGGTCACTACGTGCCCAAGTAGACGTAATCCGTCACCACTTTCAACGCCTCGCTACCAATCGTAAACTGCTACAACTTTCCGAGAGTGTTGAAGATTACGTTAGTTTTCAGCAGATTAATTTTTATGCTATCACTTGCGTTTTCCCTCTCTAGGTCATTGGCTGTGTTTTGCAATTGATCCTTTGAGTGACTTAGCAAAGCAGTGTCATCCGAAAATGTAATATTTCTGTGGTACTGTCCATTAACTTTTATTCCCAACAGCTCACAATCCAGGTCTCAGAATACCTCCTGTAAGCAAGCGGTGAATAACATTGGAGAGATCGTGTCTGCCTGCCTGACAGCTTTCCTTATTGGAATTTTGTTGCTTACTTTATGAAGCACTGTGGTGGCATGCAGCCGTTATAGGTATCTTCTAATATTTTATATATGGATCTTTTACACCCTGCTTGCACAATGTCTGCATGGCTGCTGATGTTTTGACTGAGCCTAATACTTTCTCGTAATCTACGACGGCTGTAAAAGGGGTTGGAATATTCAACGCATTTCTCGATCACCTATTTGACTTTTTAAATATGGTCTATTTTTGAGTAGCCTTTATAATAGCCTGCTTGATCACAAAGTTGATTCAATTCTAGTATTGCCCTGATTCTGCTAGTGGTTGCCTTTGGAATAGTTTTTTAGGCAACGGACCGTAGGCTAACCGATATGTAATTTTTCATGTCATTGACGTCCCCTTAATTATGGATTAAGATGAAGTTAGCCTTGTTCCAACTCTTCAGGTACGCTCGAGGTCATAAGGCATTGTATATACAGGGAGGCCAGTTTTTCTGGCACAAAATATGCACCGACCTCGAACAGATGTGCTGTTACCTGACCTTCACCAGCTGCTATCCCCTTTCGCACTGCTCCTAAGGTGTTCTTTACTTCCTCCTTTTTACTTCTGAGATGTCCCAGTGCCGTGCACTACTGCCTTTCTTATTCACATCCTGATAATACTGCCTCTACTTCCTCTATTCCTTACTCTACTTCCTTATTCTCGTGTCCCGAAAACATCTGAGGGTGCACGCGTACGGAGGCGATAAAAAGAAATTCGTACAGCGCTGCTTCTACGCACTCCGCTGTTCGCAGTTTTCATCCCGCTTTTATATGGGCGGTATAAAAAATACTCTCAAGTTGCCCACGGTATCACTGACAACTATAGCGTTTTTGTTACCACCCACTTACAATGAAGAGACATGCGAACAGCGGAGTGTGTAGAAGCAGCGATGCTTGCATTTTTATCGCGAAAGTACATCAATGCGAGCGGTCTTAATCAAAGCTGATTTGCCGTCAATAGCCTAACTCATGTTTCTTCTTAATTGAAGTCTAGTACTTAACACTTACCTATTTATTGTCTTTCTCGTCTGGAAAGCAGCTAGACAAAAGCCCAACTGTCCTTATTCATTTCCTTGTGTGTAGTAACGGTTATGATGACTGATTTCAATCAATGACTGCCTTCCTTCTATTAGAATAAAGCCACAATAAAGTGTTAGCAGCCGTCACTAACACTGCTTGCAAAATATATTACCTATGTAGGTTTATTTATTTATTTATTCATTTATTTATTTACCCTCAAAGCCTATGAGGCGTTACATGGGGGGTGGGTACAGGGGTTGAACAAAATTCCAACAAACAATTTGAACAAAATAGATAAGAAAGCACACGCGTACACGCGCTCCTGCTTTGGCAGCGCTGCTGCCTGCAGTATTTGGAAATAAATAAATACTGAAACATATGGTGCAGAGCTTAAGAAAAGAAACAAAATGCTCTGGGCACAGCAAACAAGTGATAAGAAAAAACACCAAATAAGAAGGCTAGACAGTCAAGAAATTTTTAGCGCGTCTTTGAATGCCACAGGATCTTGAATGTAGGCAATGGAGAGGGGAAGGTGGTTCCAATCTGTTATAGTTTTTGGCAAGAAAGAGTCAGAAAACAGATTTGTACGGCAGTGTGGGGCGCGAACTTTATATGTGTGATCGACACGCGTTGGTAGGTAAGTAGGTTCAGAAAAGAGTTCACTTTTCAGTACAAGGTTATTGAAATAAATTTTTTGAAATAAATTTATTGCATTGTCTCAGTTATTATTTCAGTGCTACATTACATTGATACTTATTCATTTTCTACAGTCACTTCCATCAGAGATTGTAACAGGTGGGGCAATGAAAGGGCAAAGCTACGTGCGCTTCTGATGGTGATTCTTCATTGAAAGCACACATTAATGCTTCCCATCTAATTATCCTTCAAATATCGCTATTTAAAGGACACCAAGGAAAAAAATTAACTTGGCCTGTGTCCATACGGAACCGCCTTTTAATCACACTGTCAGCGAAAATGGAGGTTTTATAGGCTTGAAAATTATAACACAGCTGTCGCCCCCACCTGCCAGTTTGGCAGATGAAATGTATGCGTGAACACCGATTTTTTTCGCTGCAAGTTCATTCACTTCAAAACGCTGGCAACCGGTCAATTTATTAGCAAACGACCCGAGTTCTGATGAAGGCGCGAAAAATTTTACGTCAGTTTTCTCACCATAGGTGCGTCTTTTGTTGCCCGACAAGTGTCAACATATTCCGACAGATCCAAAAATTCACTTTCTGCTGGGAAGAAAACTGTCAAATAAACCTCGGTGGATTCTTTAGATAAATTACGAGCCAAGCATCTATTATATCTGTGGCTAACACATTAAATTTCGTTATACCCCAGGTGGTACACTTAGGCTTTTTATATCCGAGGTCAACACACTAAGTCCGTTACATCCGAAGTTTAGACAAGTTCATTGTTTCCGAACTGGCGTACTTAGGTTTGTTATAGTCAAGGTAACAAACGTAAATTCGCTGTACCCGAGGGCAGTGCCCAAAGGTTCGTGAATCCGTGGTTAAAACACTAACTTTAATTATAACCGACGCCACCACAGGAAAGTATTAATTCAACGTGGCATATCAGGTTTGTTATATCTAAGGTGACACCCCCACGTCGCATGTGACGGGGGTCGCCATTTGCGCTTCCAGTCCTCCCAATGTTAACACATTAATAACTGGATATAATTCTCTTCAGTGTAATTTTAATCAAATATGGTATCCAGCAGGATGCGTTAGGGGGCAAGTTGTCTCGTATCGAGCAGACGCTGTGCATAAAGGGCATCTTTTTCTCCTACCTATCCTCTTCGCTCACATTGCCAGGTTCTCGACACCGTCCAAGTATCACCTTTTCCCGTCTTTCGGTCCTGCTTTCCTTGACATCTCGAAGTTCGTGGCTAGCCATTCTTAAAATTTCATAGCTGTCTACAAGCTGTATTCCAGGCCTTTCCGAAATAGAAACTAAAGCCTGTCCGAAACTTGCGAACATAGCAGGTTTCAATCGGTAGTTTGCTCCTTCTTTCTGAACAAGCGAATTTTTCAACCCGAAGCTTATTACGAACGCCGTTTTTCGCATAACTTAAGAGTGCACTATAGCAACCAAAATATTCGCCGATTCCTCCTCCGTAGGCTTGCAGTTTTCTACGGTTTTGTCCTCAAAAACGCACGCCATTGGTTTTTTGCGGCAGTCTCAACTGCTCGATTCGAACGCGGGCGAAGCTTCAGAAGCAATATATTTTTTTTTCGATTTCCCACAGTCACCTTCGAATTAAGCGTTAAATCCAAGAAAGCTGCACAAGTTCCACAATTTTGTTCTCACCGCTATCTGCGATCTGACATCTCGCCATTTGAGGGAAGCCAACCATTCGGTAGCCTTCGAGTTCCTGAGAAAGCGTGTCTTGAAAAATCCGCAACTGCCGCCACAGTTCTTGTCGCAGGATCTTGGAAATGCGCTTGGCGTGTCCAACCAGAGCTCTGATGTGGCCGAACAGAGCACCGATTCTGACAGGGAGGAGCTCTTTCTTCATAGAAAAGTCTTGCACGATAGGTGGTGTTTACAACAGCAGAAATGAACACCTAAACTTGACCGGAGGATGCCAGAACACAAAGCTAAGATCCCGATACAGTTCAGCACGATCCGTTCTCGCGCAAGTTCGTTCATACAACTTTCCCAACAGCAATGAACTTCTCACTTGGCGGTATCGATGCCTTCATAGGCAACAGCAGACAATGAGTGAACATGCAATCAAAACTACGGTAGCAGGTGCGCAGTTTGCAAGACGCTTTCGAGTCCTGTGCTGCTCCAAGTCCCCCGAACAGTTAGCTACTTTCAAATAGCGAGACATTAAGGGATGGACAGCAAAAACAACGAAATTCTGGCGGAGGTGTATTGCCAACAAAGCGCTACCGCACCTCATGAAGAGCAGCAAGCTACACAGTCGAAACCTGGTACCTCTCGGCGGAGCTTAAATTTTGGACACGGTTTCGTCTCTATTGCGGAAAGACAGAAATACACCTTGGATACAGCTATGAAACCTTACAAATGGCTTACCACGAACCGCCGAATGTCGAGCAGAGCAGGACAGGGGAAGGTGACTTTGGACGGTTTCAACAGCCGGGCAAGGTCAGTTAACAGGACTACTAGTGAAAGAAGGCCCAACAAAGTGCTTACACCTTCTTCTAAAAGGAACGACCTTCAATTAAGGTTGTCCTGCCAATCTACCTTGAGGCCTTTTTAGCCAAAAAAGCGACAGCAGCTGCGCTCGGGAACATTCAACGTGTTGGTGATCATCATGTTTACCCTGATTTGTGAACTGGCTTTACGCGCAAAGCCTCTGGCTGTATACTTTTCCAATTATTCTACTTCGTTGGGAACATTTGTAGCACAGATTAGTTTATATTTTGTTTTATACTTTTACATTTTTATGTACTTGCTTTCTCTTCTTACCGCCTAAAATCCCAGCCGCGGAACTTGGGTACCAGTTGTTAAGTAATAAATGCCTTCGGCTGGAACCAATGTTTGAAAGCCACCTCCCTCTTCCAAGCTGTGCACAGGTAAAAAGAACATGACGTCCCTGAAGATGGGGATCGTGGCGGCAGGCATCGAGTTTGCAGACCCTGGCGGCCGCTGCGTGGGGGGAAAAACGACGTTCCCTCTCCTGCGAGCTCTGAGGAACCTGGTCATGTTCTTCAAGGACCACTACACGTCCGAGCGCGACTTCGATAAATGCCTCTCGCAGGGCACGGCGTCCCAGCGGCGAAATCGAGCGAGAGGTCGCCGCTTGTCTCAGTGAAAGAGAAATACTTTCTCCTGGGGGTTGCCTTCCGATGCATTTTCTATGCATGCAGTGTATCCTGGTCTGCCCGTTGCGGGTCCCAGGCGCCCACATGTGCAGTAGTAGTAGTATAAAACTTTATTCCGCCAAATGGGACGGGGTTTAGGGGTTGGGGTCTTGAGCAGCAGGTGATGTTCCTAGGTACAGGATCCCATTGGTTCTTGCTGCCTCTTCGGCCCGCTCAACCAGCGCAAGCTGATCTTGCGTAAGGCTTTTTGACTGGCTAGTTGGTACATATTCATATTTATTTATTTATTATTTATTTATTACAAATACCTCAAGGGCCGTCGGGTGAGGGCTTTACATGAGGGGTGGGCTAACAACCTGTTGTTAATACCAAATTGTTTCGATGGCATTTTTGAAATGGTCCGGGTTTGTATGAAGTATGGTACTTGTGGGAAGACTGTTCCAGTCAGGCGCTGTTTGGATGAAGAAGGAATGATGATGGGTCACGGTGCGATCAGGAGGTGGGTAAACGGCATTTTGGTGGCTTGTGCGTGCTGAAGAACGATGAGCAGGCTGGATAGGACAGTTGTAAGAAAAATTATGATACATTTTGTGGTACAAGCAAAGCCTTGCAACTGTGCGACGTTGCTTGAGGTTAGGTAGGCATGCATTATTTTTGAGGGAAGTAACACTGGTGGAGTGTGAGTAGTTTGAGTAGATGAATCGAACGGCGCGATTTTGGGCAAGTTTAATGCAGTTAGTTAGGTTAAGTTCAGCGGGGCCCCAGATGGCAGATTCGTATTCTAACTTTGGCCGAAGTAATGTTTTATAAGCTAGTAATTTAACTGCTGGTGAAGCTAGACGTAAATTACGACGAAGGTAGCCGAGAGTTTTGTGAACATTGTTAATTATCCGCGTTGTATGGATAGACCAGTTAAGGGTACCTGAGATATCAACACGGAGATACTTAATGGAATTGCGGGGTAAGACACTAGAACCGTTCAGAAGATAATTTGGCGTAGGGTAATTTTGTCGTCTGCGGAAGGAAACAAGCGCAGTTTTGTTAGTGTTTAAGACCATCAGCCATCTGTGACACCACTCTTCCAGTCTTAATAGATCACATTGAAGGGCATTATTATCTGCTGCACTATTAATAGGACGGTAAATGACACAATCGTCGGCAAATAAGCGGATGTTTAATGAAATATGATTAGGCAAGTCATTGATGTAAATTAAAAAAAAGGTTTGGTTTTTGGTTTTTGTGGGGTTTAACGTCCCAAAGCGACTAAGGCTATGAGAGACGCCGTAGTGAAGGGCTCCGGAAATTTCGACCACCTGGGGTTCTTTATCGTGCACTGACATCGCACAGCACACGGGCCTCTAGAATTTCTCCTCCAAAGAAATTCTAGCCGCCGCGGCCGGGATCGAACCCACGTCTTTTGGGCCAGCAGCCGAGCACCATAGCCACTGAGCCACCGCGGCGGCTTAAAAAAAAAAAAAAAAGGAGAGGGCCAATAACTGTGCCTTGCGGCACACCAGAGAGTACGTTAGAGTGAAGAAGATTTGTTGTTGGCTTCTACAAATTGCTGACGGTTAATGAGGAAGTCCTGTATCCAGTTGAAGACGGGCGGGTCAAGATTTAGTTGTGAAAGCTTTAGTAGTAGGCGTTTATGAGGGACTTTGTCGAAAGCCTTCTCGAAGTCGATGAAGAGAGCGTCAACAGGCGTATTAAGTTCTAAATTAGTACTTATGTCATGAAGAAATAGCGCAAGTTGGGTGTCACATGAAAGTCCTTTTTGAAATCCGTGCTGGTTATGGTTAAAGAACTTAACAGATGTAAGGAAATTTGTGATTTGCGAATAAATAATGTGCTCCATAATTTTGGAATAGACGCTGGTTAGAGATATGGGCCGGTAGTTAGTAGAACCTGGCTTAGGAACTGGAACAATCTTACCCACTTTCCAGTCATGAGGGACGATGCCGGATGATAATGACTGCTGCAAAATGTGGGACAAAATAACACTGGTGATTTCCTTGGTGCTTTTGAGCACTCTGGCATTGATGCCGTCGACGCCAGCTGATGAAGTCAATTTTAAAGATTCGATTAGTTTCAAGATTCCTTGGGATGAAAATGTGATATCTTGGCATGACGGGATGGTTATACGAGGATATTTGAAAGGCTGTGCGCTAAAAAGACGTTCACAGGAAAAAGGATAGAGACAACAGGAAGGAAGCGGAACTTTAAACTTTAATGACGACAAAATAAGCCAGGCGCACTTATATATCCGCTGATAACCAGAGATGAGCTGCGTGACGGAGCGTGAACCCAACAATCAAACAAAAGAGAACGCAAAAATGCATATCTAAAAGTCAGATTATAAGAAACCCAAGAATGTGAACATATCAAACACCTGCCGTGGTAAGGTAAAAAAGGGGAATTCAATCGCATGCATTGTTATCATGCATGCATTATATCGCATGCATTGTTATCAGCCGATATGAATCCCCCTTTTTTACCACGGCAGGTGTTGATATGTTCACATTCTTGGGCTTCTTATAATCTCACTTAGATATGCATTTTTGCGCTCTCTTTTCTTTGGTTGTTGGGTTCACGCTCCGTCACGCAGCTCGTCTCTGGTTATCAGCGGATATATAAGTGCGCCTGGCTTATTTTGTCGTCATTAAAGTTTAAAGTTCCGCTTCCTTCCTGTCGTCTCTATCCTTTTTCCTGTGAACGTCTTTTTAGCGCACAGCCTTTCAAATATGAAGCTGACCTTGCGGGTCGGAGCTGGACAGAAGCTCCTCTCACTGCACGTCTGACGGGTTTGTAATTTCGGGCTGTATCGGGCTCGCCCGACAGCCCCATGTGGAGTGGCAGAAGGTGGCTATCTCTCCGCACCACACGCAGCCAGCTATTGCTAAGGCGACCTTTAGTTTCTAATCTGGAACATATAAGCACAGTGTGTAACTGTTAGGTGTGCGAGAACACAACGCAGGCAGAGAAGCGAGCTGCACGAGGCTGAACTTGCAAATCACTTCATTCTTTGACACTCCGATGAGACAACTCTTGTCGGGCGAGCTGGTTTCTCTGTTCCAAGATTGCAGCGCAACTGACAAGACACAGAAAGAGAAACACAATACAGCGCTTCTTTTCTTGGATGACCAGCCGATGTAAGCACCTCAGATTCGGGCAAAATTTGGCGATGTTTACATTCAAAAAGTTGAAATCTGTATTGAACTACGGCTAGCCCTTATTATTAGCGATATGTTCTTGGCCTTGCGCGAAAGTCGATTTAATGTGTTTTGAAGGGCCTGGCGTCTGCTGAATATTTAGGTTTTTGTACGACAACTCAAGCATTATGTGGCTCCTAGGGTAGAAAATCCGACGTAGTCGTAGTGTTCCATGCCTGACGGTCGGAAAGCCCACGTGACCTCATGTCGTCATCCGCAGTGCCTATGTCATCAGTAAAAAATACAAAAAATTCTGAAGGCACTTAATCCTGCTTACGTGGAGAAACGCGAAAGCATGCTAGTTGTTTTTTTTACATTTCATCCAGGCGTCACATGATAACACTAGTCAGGAGACTTTATTATTGCGTCACAATTGTTGCATGTCACCCAGTCATCAGGTAACTTTACCCCTTGCCACTTGAGTCTAGTATGACGTCACACATTTTAGACATCTGGTTTAAATCGGCCCAGGTCGAATTTCGAGGGTATGCGGGCCAATCTTGGCAATGGCCCGCGCAAAATTTGGAAGTCGCCATCCTGTCGGTCATGCTGAATTATATTGGACTCGATTTTGGTCCAAATCGGCCAAAATGAAATTTGAGGGTCCCCCACGCCAAACTTTTGCCAAAGACCCGGGCCAAATTTGGAAGTCTCCACCGTGTTGGACACGGCCAGTCATGGTTGGACATTGATTTTTGTGCAAATTGCGCGGCTTCCAATTTTTGCAATGACCGGGCCAAAGTTTGGTGATGGTCCAGGCCAAATTTGAAGGTCGCCACCGTGTGGAGTGAGCTCAGTTATGGTTGAACATTGATTTGGTCTAAATCAGCCAAGGTCAATTCGGGGATGGCTCGGGTCAATTTTGCAAATAACTCGCGCCTGGTTTGAAGGTCGCCGTCGTGTCGAACCCGCTCAATTACGGTTCAGTATCGATTTTGGTCCAAATTGTCCAAGGTCAAATTTCGGCGATAGCCTGGGCAAAAATTTTTATCCTCATTACAACATACTACACCATCATTCACTTGCCCCTAGTCACCTCACTGACAACCGATTATGGGGTCACGTGACATGGTACCACTTTTGGTGGACCCGTTCTGCGGACACGATCTATGGACAACTTCCGATGAGAGGTTTTGCTTCTCGTGAGGCATATAAAGCGTTCGCGTTTAAAAAACTTGGTGCAGTGCAACTACTGTTGAACCTGGTTACAGAGTGAAATTTGTTATGGCATATCGGCCAACTATACGCAGCAACGTCGCGTCTATAACGTTGAGTGCATACCGGACACTGGATAGGCAGCGCGCCCACCCTGGCAGGTGGCAGTTAATGGTTGATCGCGAGAGTTTACTCACTCAATGAACGCTGCTGCCTATTGCTGCAGTGCCGCGCTGTTATGCGCCTTTCCTTTGCTTGCGAAGCTACCGCGCTCACTCGGCTTCGTAGCTTAAAGCGCGACTGTGTCCACAGTACTAGGGGGGCCAGTTATGAACCTTTCCTTTCCTTTGCTTTATCTGTTGGCAACTTGGCATAGCTTTGGTTATGAAGGTTATTTGAAGGTCAAACTTGCGGCCACTGCAAATATGGCTTTACCGAGCGTAGTGAAGCTTTCCTTTCAAAACTTTTTCCCGAAGTAGTTTTCGAACCCAGGCAGGCGCGAACAGGTCTGCTTCCTTGGACCCTTCATTAGAGCCCTGCGCCATCATCGCAGCTCAACATCCAGCCCTCCATCCCCCAAACGTTCAGGAGAAATTACGTACGGAGCAAAACTGACTCGGACGCCAGAAATTTGTTCCTCCCCACACAAAGCCCTCAGTAGAACAGAAGCCACAGTTTGTACAAACTTGCAGGCGCGGACGTTCCCCCACCTCGCATGATACACGAACATTTGGCCAAAGAAATATACTACCTTAAGGGCATGACGACGATAGCCAGAAGTCATATTCTTGCTACAGCCTCCTAGGACCTACGTGTATCAAACTCCCCTGTTCCTAATAAAGTTTTCACCAACACCACCACCTCTCTCGAACGAATGGTTACTCTGGTGTGGATCCCTGGGCATGTCCCGATCCCTGTAATGAGCGCGTTCATGCGCTGGCCCGAGAACTCCACCTGAACCCCTGACGATCAGGCACCCAATACCGCGCAAGAGGCCACATCGATCCTTTCTGCATATCATCAAATCACCACATTCTACATACAGAGTCGGATGACATTGTCACCACCCCACAGTACCTGTCGCCCTTATCCAGTGCCACACGGCGACAATTACAAACGGGCTGCTTCATTTCACCCTGCCGTCTTTAAAGCTTTCACCTCAGCTTCCCCCCTCATTGTAAGACCTGTGGCGTGACCATATCCACACTTTTCCACTACCTGTGGGAATGTCCTTCCCCAACACCCCTCATTCTTCCTAGGAGGCTGCTTTACTGACCGCTCAGCCCGCCGGCCAGAAATGGCTGGTGGATCGGGCTTCACGTGAAGCTCAAGCCCGTGGACTCCTGGACCAGCAGGGGAGCAACCTGGAAGATTTCTCTTTTTTTTTGTGTAATAAAGTTGTTTCCATCCATTTTATAACACAGACGACTGCCAGGCCTGTGGAGAGGCTGCTACTCACCTCCACATGGTCTGGAACTTCCCAGCGCAACTCAAACTTTTTAACAACACACAAATTATCTACGAGCAGTGGAAGACGAAGTTGGCTCACTCGAGCTGCCTTTAAACCGCCAGCTCGTTCACCAAGCCAGGCAAGCTGCCTTTGTCAGCGGATCCCGGACCTGGGAAGACCGCCCGAGTAACCTAAAACGATAAAGTTTGTTACTGCTATTACAACGCCCGCTAAACTGCTACTCTCTCGCGGTGGGTTTGGATATTGTCGTCTCAACTCCCATTCGGGCGGCGCGAACAGATCAGCTTCGCTGGCCTCTGCATTAGAATAGTGCGCCATCGAGCAGCTGAACCCCCGCGTGCATGCTTTCGCGTTCGCAGCGTGTAAGTAGTAGTAAGTGCCCTCCGCAATTTTCATTTTCTTGGAAAGCTTGAAACTATTGGTTTTAAAATAAGTACCAGTTAATGGTGTTGCTATGTTCTTAGAGATCTCGTCATTTCACTTCGGCCCACGTATTTTGTGCTTTGGGCCTTGCGCTCAAAACATCTCTCTATATTCATCATGACTTTGCCATAAGGTGAAGAGAGCCTTAATCATTGTTTTAACAATGTAATAAGCCATGTCAACATTGTGTGGAGCAAAGCTTCGGCAGTCCGGTAGGTCAGGTCGCTTGATCAAACGAAAAGAAAGATTGCTGCAGTGCCTCATCTGCATCAGGTCTCGCACAACTTTAGAACTGGAAACCATGCAAGCGTTGATGTTGCTTTCGGCACCTATTCCACTGTCTATCCTTGTCAAGAAAGTTAATTCTGCTAATATTTATTTATTTATTTATTTATTTATTTATTTATTTATTTATTTATTTATTGTTTCCTCAAGGGTGCACAGGGGACATTACATGAGGGGTGGGCAAACAAAAGAGTTAATATGAACACAGATGGTCTTCAATGGCGGTTTTGCATAGAACACGATTTATGATGGTCGCCACTTCGGATGGAAGGTCATTCCAGTCATTGGCTGTTCGAAGAAAAAATGACATTTTATATGTTTCGGTGCGGGCCCGTTCAGGGTAGACGGCGTTAGGGTGACTATGACGAGAAAAGCGATGAGCGCGTGTTATCGGGGCAGTTTCATGATCGGAAGTGTGATAAAATTTATGATACAGCGAAAGACGGGCGATTTTACGCCGACAGGCCAGTGTTGGGAGATTAAGCTGAGATTTTAGTGCTCTAACGCTAGTATAATGAGCACGTGACTCGCAATAAATGTTTTATTCCTTGCCAGAAGGAAGTAGTCTGCTGCTTGCCACCTTTTTAAGGCGGGAAATTCTTCAGCCAAACTGGTCGATGTCTCAAAGCATGTGATTAAAACGCTACACTTGACCATTTCACGTCACGTAGCAAAGCACTGGAGGGCCTGCAAAGCTGACAATAACGTTTACTCCAATGCCGGAAAAGCATTCTATAAAAATGATAAAGGGTATTTTATTCGATAGAGATCTTGGAGCCCCCCGAACTGGGAGGGGCACTTAGTCCAAGGCTCTTCGGCCTTAATCCTGTTTCACGTTCACGCGAAAATGCTAGCGATTCCTGCCGGCACATCTCAAAACCTGTTTCGAGTCGTCGCGGTGGCTTGAATGGCTACGAGGACGAGGTTCCAAGAAGTTCAAAATTTTTTGGTGTGACGCTACGCGACGCTGAATCGGTTATAAAAAAAAAATAGGCCCTTTCTCGATAATAGAGAAATGGGATGAGTACACGAAACAAAGAGTCGTGCCCAAAACATGGTCCAGGAAAAGATTCTCTACAGCCAATAAGTGGATGGCAGGTATTCGAAACAAACATGAGCAGGCACCTAGCGCTTGAAGGCATTTGATACCAATTCGAAGGAAACGCGTCGTCATATACAGGATGACCACGGTAACTTATTAGAATGCACTTTATCTGCGAACAGCTGGAAGAGGTTTTCAAGACCTGTGACGGCGCTAGTGGCAGGCAGCTTGATGCAGGCTGCTACCAGCCGAGGTTTTCGACGCAGATATAGACCAGCTACGTAGATGCTCAAAAAGCGAAAGAAAAGGGTCCCTTTGCATACAGCAGGTTTGGACACAATGTCAATGAGACTGGCTTCATTCATTTGGTAAAGAAACAAGAAAGACTCTGTATGCGTTTTGAGGAATGCATTTAAAACTAAAGAAATCCCAGCAAGCTGGCGAGAGAGTGGAATGAGCCTGATACGCCAAGGCAAAGATGAAACATCGCATTAAGTCCTATACACCTCTAACGGTGGCCTCTCCCTTTTATTGAATAGCAATGCAAGTCATCAAGGATCAACTATAACGCTAGACGGAAGAGCCAGAGATTTGGGAGGAACAGTCTAGCAAGAGAACCGCAGTTCGCAATTGGTGACGCGATGCTAGAAGTAGCAAGAGAATATGTCTATTTAGGGCAGGTAGTAAAAGCTGATCCCGATCATGTGAGGGAAATAAATAGAAGAATAAGAATGGGGTGTAGCGCATATGGCAGGTTCTCTCAGATCATGAATGGCAGTTTAACGATATTCGTCAAGAGAAAAGTATACAACAGCTGTATCTTACCGGTACTCACCTATGGGGCAGAAACGTGGAGGCTAACAAAGAGGGCTCAGCTTAAGGACAACGCAGCGAGCTAGGGAAAAAAAATTGATAGGTGTAACGTTAAGAGATCGGAAGCGGGCGGAGTGGGTGAGAGAACAAACGCACGTTAATGACGTCCTAGTTGAAATCAAGAGGAAGAAGTGGGCTTGGGCAGGGCATGTAATGCGAAGGCAAGATAAGAGGTTGTCATTAAGGGTAACGGAGTAGATACCAAGGGAAGGCAAACGTAGCAGGGGGCGGCAGAAAGTTAGGTGAGCGGAGGAGATTAAGAAATTTGCGGCAATACGGTGGCCGCAAATGGCGAAGGACAGGGTTAATTGGAGAGACGTGGGAGAGGTCTTTGCCCTGCAGTGGGCGTAGTCAGGCTGATGATGATGATGATGCAGAATGTATTGAGAAAAGGACGTAGATTGGCGAATAACTTGATCGCAGTCACTCAATGCATCGAAATTGCTGCAAACGTAAAGCAACTATTGTAGATGGAATTTTTTAGCACCAAAGGGGCTTATGACAGTGCAAACCATGCCCTTTTATGGCAAATTTTGAAAAACGGTGCGGCCAGTGAAACAGTGTTAAATAAAAAGGAAAGAAATTTACAAGAACAACATAGCTGTGAATTTGCTGGAAGTGGAAGGTGCAGAAATAGCTTCTTTTAAAAAGGAACTCAGGCAAGGACGTCCTTTATCGCCAGTTTTATTTATATATGCTCTACCTAAGAGAGATCGCACGCAAGAAAGAAACGAGCGGATTAAGGTTTACTGTGCCGTGGCGGCGAATAGGCCGAGTGGACACAACTCACATTCCGAGATTAATATATGCCGACGACATCGTTCTTCCAGCAGACTGCGTGAGAGACCTGCAAGACTCGGCGGAGAAGTCATGGTGCATAATGAGGACCCTGGTGCGATCCCCGTTACAAAACTTAGTTACCTAGAGTTAAGGCACACAAGTATCATACTATCTGGGTAAATTATGGCAGAAACTAGGTGCGCATCATAAACGCAGCTGTCATGAAGAATCGCGCGCTGAGGGGATAATAATGAAGCGAGGAATCTGGAAAGGCACAGTGGTACCGTGCTTGACGTTTGCAAACGCTGTGGTGTGCATGCGATAAAGCAGAGGACAGTCTGTAGGCTTCCCTTGGGGGCACATGGAAACGCTGCTGATGATGAAGCAGTTCAAGGGGACATGCGGTGGTCAACATTCGAAGCGCGTCAGGCCAAAAGTAAGGTGCAATATGAAGAACGGTTGAGGCATATGAATGAGAAACGATTGGTGACAAATATTTTTAGCTACTTATACCGATGCATTAAGAAACGCCAAAGCATGAGGGCGTTAAACTCCACAGACAGGATATAATTAGCAGAGCTATCGAAGTTAATAAATAAGCGCAAGGTAGCCGACATAAGAAAGTTTAACATGGAGAAAATCGAGCATGCTCTAAAGAACGGAGGTAGCCTAAAAGCAGTGAAGAGAAAACTGGGCATAGGTAAAAACCAGATGTATGCGCTAAGGAAAAAAGAGGGCAATGTCATTAACAATGTAGATAAGGTAGTTAAAGTAGCCGAAGAGTACTACACAAATCTATACAGAATCGAATGTAATCATCAAGTTACTCAGAGAGGCAGTCGAGCACAGCAATGGGACATGCCGCCAGTAACGAAGGATGAAGTAAAGAAAGCAGCAGGTGAGGATCAGGTAATAGCAGGTTTGTTGAATGACGGAGGAGAGATTGTGTTAGAAAAGCTAGCGTATACGCAATAAGTTGTCACCTCGAGTCTAAAAATTGAAGGTTACTTTGTTCAGGCAACCCGTACGTGAAAGAGACCCCTTTGCCATGTTGTTGAAACTTATCTAAAATCTCATTTGCAACGTCCTGATAACCACCTGTATTCAGTCTGTTTAAAATCACTAAAAAGTCACTAACATATGTAGAAAAACTTCTGAAAAAACTTCTTCAAGATACAAATAACCCCCTCGCTACCGTGCAGGGCACCAGCGCAGTGGGTGGGGTGAGCCAGCATCTAGCCTTCACCACGGCTCAGGGAACTAAGCGGACACCTCGTAAAACAAACAGGAACCTTTGGGCATAATACAATAATGGGCTCAATATTAGGCTTTCGTGACCACGCGAAACGCGCACACCTACGCCTTTACCTTGAAACATTGCAATTTCATGCCGCCATTGTCGAGTTTCAAGAAACTGGGGCTCGGCCGAAATTTCTGGCTACAACACATTTCAGCGGGACCCATCCACCTGTATTCTTGTACATAAGTCGTACACAACACAGGAGGTAGATCTCGATATAGACATAACATACTCGTACACTATGGTCACCCTTTTACCCCTGCGACGCTTTGACCCCCTTTTACAAATTTAACATATACTGTCCACCCAAGCTCAAACATATTACTTTTTCTCAGATATCTTCAGCCGGGCGCTGAAGATAGCGGGTCGGGACCCATTATTGATTTTGGGCGATTTCAATGCCACCAGTCGATTATAGGGCTATAAAAAGGGGGAGGCGCGAGGTAGAAAGCTAGCGGAGCTTATCTCTACGCTAGGCATCACCCTCCCGACCGACCCAGCGCATCCCACACGAATGGGAAACTCTATGACTCGGGACACATGTCCTGATCTCACACTTTCCAAACACAACCAACACGCGGAATGCAACAACACAGAAGACACACTAGGCAGTGACCACTGCATCATTAACACACTAATTCACACGCGGCCCCTCAAAGGGCCGCTCACACAGGCTCGATTCCCAGACTGGCAGGCTTTCAGAAAGTCCCTGCCGTCAGCCAGCCTGATTAAAAATGGATACGAGCAGTGGGCCCAAACACTTATTACAACACTCAAGAAACACGAAACACAGATACAAACCACGGAGGACTGCCCGGCGATGGACAGTCATCTACTCCACATGTGGGAAGCCCGCCGCAGTCTCACCGAATGTTGGAAAAGACAAACATAACAGAACACTCAAGAAGCGCATCCTAGATCTCACTCACAAAGCAGCTCAGTATGCCTCCCAGCTTGCTGACGCCAAGTGGATAGATCGCTGTAACACGGCTGCCAGACAGATGTCCGGAAACACACTTGGAGGCTTTTCCGCAGCCTTATAGACCCCGCGCAGACCCGGGGCGAAACGCAGCGCCACTTACAACGAGTACTTCATAATTTCAAGGGCAGCACAACACAACTCGCAGACACACTCAGGGAAAAGTATCTCTGCTGCAAACAGGACCCTTGTGGTCAGGAGTATCTTTACGCAGGCAAAGATAATCCTGAGTTAGACGAACCGTTCCAACTCTTTCATCTCAAGGCAGCCCTGGCTAAAATAAGAAGAGGTACTGCGCCTGGACGGCACAAGGTCACAGTCAACGTGCGGGCCAATCTCCCTGACCAGGCGTATGAGGCCCTTCTGGAATACATCAACACTATGGAAGCACGGGCCCCCGCTCCGTCTAGACTGGAAAACAGCTCTAGTAACCTTCATCCCCAAGGCGGGAAAGGAAATCAACACAGACAACCTGAGGCCTATCTCGCTCACCTCGTATGTGGGCAAGCTGTTGGAGACCATGGTGCGGGATAGGCTCTCCGAATACTTGGAACAACGAAATATATTTCCAAACAGTGTGTTCGGCTTTCGCCCACATAAGTCGGCACAGGACATACTCCTCCAACTGAACAGAGACATAATACAACGAGTCGAACACCCACATAATGGCAAGGTCGTCCTGGCTTTTCAACTATATCAAACACTTTCTGACCGATCGAGCCGCACTAATCAGAATCCAAGACGCAAAATATGGTCTGTATCAAATGGGTGCGCGGGGGGCACCACAAGGCGCGGTGCTATCCCCCCTACTCTTTAATTTGGCGATGCTCTATCTCCCGGACCAGTTGAAGGGTATTGAAGGCATGCGGCATGCGCTGTATGCCGGTCATATCATGATCTCGGCCACAGAGGGAAACTTAGGGCGCATGGAGGAATGCCTGCAAACAGCCGCTCACGTAGTGGATCGCTACGCAGGGCACTGTGGTCTCCACTGCGCACCCAACAAGTCTGAATTTGTGCACCTGAGGGGATCCCCTAAGGATACTACCAAAATATATATATCCTTAACAAGTGGCCCCATACATGAGGTCAAAGAGATTCGAATACTCGGACTCTTCATCCATAACCAATGAAGAGTAGACACAACATTGCACAAACTCCGCAAAATTGGAGACCAGGTGGGCCGTATGGTCCACCGCGTCTCCAATAAGAGAGGGGGTTTGCGAAGCAGGCATGTCGTGCGGCTGGTCCATGCTTTCGTAATCAGCTGAATTATATACTCAGTCCCTTATCTACACTTGCGGAAGCACGACGAAGACAAAGTTGAGGCAATGCTCTGGAAAATTTAGAGGGTACTTGACCTTCCTGTCTCCATCTCCAATTCGAGACTTCTTGCATTTGGAGTGGTGAACACCTTTCAGGAGCTCAAGGAAGCCCATCTCACAAATCAGTACACGAGACTAGCCCTAACGAAGTCGGGTCCGCACATCCTAGCTCGACTTCGCATCCAACACGATTTTCACATTCAGGAGCGGGTCCGAGTGCCCGAACTCTGGATACGCGTCGTCAGAGTTTGACCCCTCCCCACTAAGATGGATAAGGAAGATCAAAGTGGTCGTCGCCAGGCTAGGGCGGAAGCCTTGGCGCGCCACCATGGCAGCAAGCATGGTGTCTATTACGTAGATGTAGCCGGGCCGCATCACGGGCGGTGGCACACGGCTGCGGTCATACATCAAGAAATGCAGGTGGATGGGCTCTCCTTTCGAGCCCCAGGCACAACGCAAGCTGATGAGGTTTTCATCGCCCTAGCTACTTCTGATTCAAAATCCAAACACATCATAACAGACTTGTATTCGGCGTGTCGCAATTATGAGGCTGGCTGGATAACTCCACTAGCTGAACGAATACTAAGGAACTGTAGACGTGATACCGATCCTACTCCCCGCTGCACAGTTTGGACTCCGGGCCATCAGGGTGTAGCAGGAAACGAAGCTGCAGACGCGGCAGCCCGAGCACTCATCCGCCGGGCGTTCCCATTGGCTCCTGAGCACCTGGAACCTCAAGGTGGCTGCTTACTCTCCTTCAAAAATACCACATCCTATACATATCTTGCACGTGACGTCACTTCCGCCTCCATCACACGCCTGCGGCCATGCTGCCGAACCATTCGGCCGTCTCCGCCCGTCCGCCCTGCGATGCCTGACCACTCCTCGGACGCTTTGGATTATTTTCTCGTCTTTCGGGCGCGATGCCTACTCCGCAGACGAATGAACCATTCAGAGCAGGCTACTGCTCTGAACTTATTCGATCGGCGCGCGTACGCTACGCACAAAAAGTGAAAATTTGTGACGATATAGGTCCGTACACGCTGCGACCGGGAGTCGACGCGGCGATGGGCGTTGATGTGTTCCCTGAAGTGACCCAGGGGGACATCGTGTACTCTTTCCAGCTTTGTGAAATTGGAAGAAGTGGAAGCCTTCTAATCAATGGAGGCACACAACGATTTCAACAGTAGGCAGGTGAGAAGCCTGTCCGCGATGCGCCTACGAGACGAAAAGCTCGGCCTCGGCACGCCCCTTTCTCGGCCGTCATTTCTCGCTGCGGTCGTGGCGATCCGAACCGGCTTGCCTAGTGCTGTAGCTAGGAGCTAGGATGCAGCGACGCGGGACCCAGTCTGGGTTTGTGTTGTCAGACAAATCGGATGGGGTCAATCAAAACGGCAACATTCACTTCAGGGTGTATGTTGCGACCTTCCGGCGCGACGGTCAAGGACGGGCTCACCCTACCGCCCATTAGTGTTTTTTTGTGTGTGCCATGTCCCACTTGTCGTTTTCCGCCACATGTCCTTCTGGCCCGGGGAGCGCCTGGGGGGGGGGGGGGGGGGGGGGGCCTTTGGAGGCTCGCGCTCTGGTCTTCCGAAGTAATCAGTTAGGAGCCGTGCCGGCTCACCCAAAGCGTAAGCTCTTAGTGTGAGCGCGGGCGCCGATGCCCCCCCCAAAGGTGCCGCGGTTGGAAGGGGCTTTGGACAGCGTGGGGAGAGCCAGTTGTACTCCGGACGCCGAACGACGAGCAGCTAGCTTCGCTGACTGCTCGAGCGTTCCGAGAGATGTGCAGTTGCTTGCATTTGATTCTTGTATTTAACATGTAAATAAATTCACCGAGTTAAGTTTCAACGACTGGATCAAGTCTGATCATTCATGATTAGGCCAACGAATAGCGGCAGCTAAGCATAGTTACAACAAAAGTTCTGGTGCCGAAACCCGGGAACGAATTTCTTCGATCGACCGGACCCCAACGACAACGACAAGATGGAGGTGCTGAAGAAGAAGAGGAAGGCTGTCAGAGCATCAGCGACGCGTCTTACTAAAGAAGCCGACGACATCTTGGCCGCCGAGACAGCACCCGACATCGAAAAGGTGAGCGTTCTTCTCGAGCGCTTGCAATTGGTGCAACGGCAGCTCAACGATGTGGACTCCGCGATCGAGCCACATATCAAAGATGACGACGCAGACTCTGAGTTTGAACAGGTCCTTGAGTATACGGACAAGATTGCCACTAGCATCTGCAGATTAAGACTCAAGACAAATCCTGAGAGCCGGAAGGAATCGGCGACCACCTATACGACTTCCACACATCACAAGATAAAACTTCCGAAATTGGAACTATCGAAATTCGACGGAAGAAGAAAAAATTATCAGCCGTTCTGGCAGCAGTTTGAGCCAGCTATTCATACGAATCCGGACCTCTCCCCTGTTGACCGCTTTAACTACCTAAAGTCGCTGCTTTCTGGAGAAGCTGAAGCCGCCATCGCCGGGATTCAAGCTACAGCTGAGTGCTATACCGATGCCATCGAAATCCTCAAGCAACGATTCGGCGACCAAGCGGCCTTGATACAGGAACACATGCAGGGGCTCATCGATATCCGGAGTGTGATGTCTGCGGAAAAAGTACGTGACTTACGGCGGCTCTACGACGACATGCAAGTGCGTATGCGAGGTTTGAGAGCGTTAGGTGTTGGCGACGACAGTTACAACGCGATGCTGTATCCCGTCCTGCTTCGTGCACTTCCAAGGGAGCTCGTCCTCGCCTATCACCGCGCGCAAGCAGAGGACCAACATGCTCCGAGTACAACGTCGTCTACAACGGCAGAAGATTGTGCCCGGTGCACGGCATCCTCAGCAACAGCGACGGTCAGCCGGACACCACTCAAGTCTCTACTTCGGTTCTTCAGACTGGAGTTGGAGAGCCGCGAGAAAGCCTTCGAGCATCGACCTGACACTGCGCCCGGTAAGCCAGCGTCTCATTTTCACGGGCCAAAAGGCGAATCAAGAGGGAGCATTCGACCCTCCTCGGCCGCAGCTTTGCATGGCTCAGCGTCAAACACCTCCTGCCCAATCTTCGGGTCAAGCAATCGCGGAGGGGAAGATTGCGATTCAGATCTGGATGTAAAGCACAAGAAAGTAATTTTAACGTCCAAAGGCAGGTGCTTTCGCTGCACGAAGCAGGGGCATAGATCCAAGAATCGCAGAGTGAGACTGATCTGAAAAAAATGCACACGAAGGCATGCGACCTCCATGTGCGATCCCGCCTTCATTAATAACTCATCGAAAGGAGAGGGAGCTACCGAAAGAGCTGGAGGAGTCATCCTGCATGCTTCCGAAGCCGAGGAGAATCGCCCCAAACAAAGTGTGCTAATGCCGACGGTGACCGCTTGGAACAAAGGGGCTAGGGCAAAACGAATGTCTCGACTATTATTTGACAGCGGAAGCCAAAGAAGCTTCATTTCCAAAGATTGCTCGCGACAGCTCGGTTGCCGACTGCTAGGAACCGAAATACTCACTATTGGAGTTTTCGGAGGAGTACAAAAGCAACGAACATTCCGACGTGTCGAAGTGCGTCTATTTGGAAAAGATGACCCGAAAACAGAATACAAAATTGAGGCCTTGGAGGTACCCACTATATGCGACCAAGCCATCCCTGGTCCCGACGAGCAGATCAGGAAGACTCTGCGCGAGCTCTCATTGTCTCCGGGTGACGATTTTCAGCATCCCTACACTGCCCTGATCGATGTCCTGGTCGGTTCAGATCACTTCTGGAAATTTCTAACTGGCAGGATGGAGAAATTGGACGCCCGGCTAACGGCACTCGAAACAGTGTTTGGATGGGCAGTGCAAGGCAAAACTTCGTTTTCCTATCAGGAAGGGACTTGTGCTCATGCAGTCGTGTTAAGAGCGACGGTTTCAGATGAACAGGTTGAGCCTGTTTTGAACCTTTTCACACCTGTCGAGCTTGAAGAACAAAGGGGAGTAAAAGCCACGAAGCCCGTCTGCGGAGAAGAAAGCGAACTCCTAGACTTGAATCGATTCAGCTCCGTAACTACCGTAAACCGAATGACAGGTTGGATTCCGCGGTTTGTAAATAACCTGCAAACAAAACAAGGGCATACGGGTCCCCTAACGGCTCTTGAATTGGAACGTGCACAACCTTATTGGCTGAAGCAGGCACAGAAATTGGCATTCGGTACCCAGCTGCAGTGCGTAGCCAAAGGAGACAGGACGCCGCGTGATTCAACCCTCAAAGACTTCGTTTTACGGAGAGATGACCACGGGTTGCTACGGATACGCAGTCGCCTCTGTTCAGCGGACAAAGACTACGACGAGCGGCACCCTATCGTCCTACCGAAGCAGCACAGATACACTGTCCTGTTAGTGGATCAGGCTCACAAGAAGTTGTTGCATGCAGGAGTGCGGGACACGCACGTCCAACTACGCGAAAAGTTTTGGATAGTGCACGGCCGCCAATTGGTGAAAAGTGTAGTGCGCTCCTCTGTTGTGTGCCAGCGGCTGAGTGCCACCCGCGTCGAATTGGACACGGGCCAACTCCCCCGCCGACAGAACTTCTCAAGCAAAGCCTTGCGAGGTCGTCGGAGTGGATTTGCGGGCCCACTCCTCGTGAAAGAGGGTTCAAGTGTAGCTAAATCCTACATTGTTCTGTTCACTTATGCTGTGACGCGTGCTGTGCATTTAGAACTGGTGAAGGACATGAGCACTGAGACTTTTATCCAGGCCTTCCGCCGCTTTGTGTCTAGACGAGGGCTGTGTCGCATTATTTATTCTGACAATGCACTTACTTTCAAAGGAGCATCGAAAGAATTGAGTATGCTTTGGGATGTTCTGCGGCACCCGGACACTCAAGACCACTTCGCTAACTCTAGCATACAGTGGAAATTCATAGTGGAGCGGGCGCCTTGGTGGGGTGGATTTTATGAGAGGCTAGTAAGAAGCGTGAAGTCAGCTTTGAAGAAAATAATCGGGCGTCAGTGCTTAGCCTTTGTCGACTTGACTACAGTGCTTGCCGAGGTCGAAGCGGTAATTAATTCCAGACCCCTCACATATGTCTATGACGACCCCAGGGATGGCTCTCCCCTCACGCCAGCTAATTTTCTTTCCGGAAAGCGCTTGACGGCCCTGCCCTCGCCCGAAAAGAGAGCGGTTAATAACACAGCAGCCTCCCTCCGAACGCTATGGAGGAAACGAAAACAGATGCTAGAATTGTTCTGACAAGCATGGCAGAAAGAATACCTACGAGAGCTGCGCTCGGCTTAAGCCTCTAGGAAGCAAAGGGGGCCGACACTGAAGCCTGGGGACATTGTTTTGGTCCGCGAAAGTCTTCCTCGCCTCCTGTAGAAAATCGGAGTCGTTGTAACTGTGTTCCACGGACGCGACGGAAAGATAAGGTCTTGCGAAGTCCGGCTGCCGAAGGGCAAAGTGGTTAGACGACCTGTACAGCTTTTGTACCCGATTGAGCTGTCAGAAGCGTAGAATGAGTCGTTGACCCATTCGGCGGGGGAGTGTTGCGACCTTCCAGCGCGACGGTCAAGGACGGGCTCACCCTACCACCCATTAGTGTTCTTTTTTGTGTGTGCCATGTCTCACTTGTCGTTTTCCGCCACATGTCCTTCTGGCCCGGGGAGCGCCTGGGGGGGCCTTTGGAGGCTCGCGCTCTGGTCTTCCGAAGTAATCAGTTAGGAGCCTTGCCGGCTCACCCAAAGCGGAAGCTCTGAGTGTGAGCGCGGATGCCGATGCCCCCCCAAAGGTGCCGCGGTTGGAAGGGGCTTTGGACAGCGTGGGGAGAGCCAGTTGTACTCCGGACGCCGAACGACGAGCAGCTAGCTTCGCTGACTGCTCGAGCGTTCCGAGAGATGTGCAGTTGCTTGCATTTGATTCTTGTATTTAACATGTAAATAAATTCACCGAGTTAAGTTTCAACGACTGGATCAAGTCTGATCATTCATGATTAGGCCAACGAATAGCGGCAGCTACGCATAGTTACAACAGTGTAACCATTACTTCCCACGTTTTCGCAAACATTTAGTTGACGACATAAGCCTCTTACCTGTCACAAAAAGCGCTCCGCACACAAGTAAATTTGAGTTATCGGGGTCCAAATTGTCGCGCTTAATGCGAGCCAGCCAAAGCTCGCGCAGATCTGAGTCTTGGAGTGCTCGCGCTTGCATGCCTGCGATTATCTGACGAACGCAGATGAATTTCGTGTTAATCGGCTTCTTGTTTCACCTGGACCTGTCGCTACGGTTGGAGCAGCCAAAGGTGGCACACAAAACCATATTGCATCTACGGATGGACGAGAACCAACACGATGCGAGCTAACATAGGCAGCGGTGAGCTAGAGGCGGTCTGGCGGTGGTTCGGCAGCATGGCCGACTAGCAGCCGACGGCCACCGGATGTGACGTCAGTGCAAGCTATGTATTATAAGGATAGGCATCGTCTTTACCGAGCCCCTGCTAGGGGACTGGGGAAAGACAAACGAACGCGTTCTGCTCCGATTATTCACTAATAAAATGCTGTGCCCGGCAGTACTAAAACACTTCGATCCCGCGTTACTGGCAAGTGCAAACACTGTGGGGAGGTGGCTGACACCTACCACATGGTTTGGGCTTGCAAGCGCAACTCAGCTCTCTCCCCCACCCCAGCCCTGCCAGAGAGGTATGGGAGGCGGCCCTGCCTGGCTGCTCGGACCTTCAGGCACAAAAAAGGCTTTGGTCAAGAGGGCTAAGCTGGCGGCCTCGACCAATGGGATCCCGGAATAAGGACTCCACCCATTGCGCTGCTCTTTAAAAGAGCCTCATCTCTTTTATTAAAAAAAGGCTTTTCACCACCACCACCACTGAGACAATTGAAATCTCCAGGAACTGAAGAACCAGAGACTGTAAATGTAGAAGAGTGCGGTGAGGGGCTAGTTGGTACGACATTATGAGAACAAATAATAACTGCGCGAAATGGACGGGACAAGAGAAAGAGAACCACACGGGACAGACGCGTCTGTCCCGTGTGGTTCTCTTTCTCTTGTCCCATCCTTTTCGCGCAGTTATTATTTGTTCTCATACTGTAAATATACCGTCCTCATGGCTGCACCGAAACGCGTCACCTACGACAATATAAAACAACAGTAAGCCTGGGTATGGGTTTTTCATATGTGTTTGTTACTATTTACTCTATGATTTCCCGTAACTAGTCCGCTTCCCAGGATAACCCATTTCGAGCAGTGTAGTTTCCTAAGGCAGGGCACCTTTTCTCCTTTATAATTTTTTTTTCAGCTCGCGTCGAAAGATTCATGCGATTACAATTGTGCGTTAGTTTCCTATGGGTTTTAATCTGAGGCTAAAAAAATGTTTCAACAAAGCTTAGCAACGTTTATAGCGCAGTTCAAAAAAAGTCGCAGCAAGCTTTCGAGAAAAAATAATCTCACGAACAGGCAAATAATAAATTCGCGAATAAGAAAGACCACCATATAGCATGCCAGTGACATTATGCTACGAACAGTGATCAGCGTTCAGCGCACGATGCTGACTATCCAAGGCGCGACTGCTATGTGTTGTTCTGAAACAAATTAGGGTTTATATATTATAACCCACCCTATATCCCGGTGAATTAAGATCACAGAATCGAAAAAATCCGAAAAAAGGTTGGTCATGCAAATATATTAGACAATAGAAAATATTAACCAGTTTATTCTGCGAGAATTATTTCCGCAAGATAATAAGAAATAGTGGCTATTTTGCGAGATACGAAGCCGTCCAATTATCCTTGAAAGCTGTTTCAACAGTGTTACTGTTGTTTTTATTATGAATATAAAAACACGAAGTCAAAATAAAACAAAAATACCGTATGCGAAAAGGTTGGTTGGTTTATGGGGGTTTAACGTCCCAAAGCGACTCAGGCTATGTGGGACGCCGTAGTGAAGGGCTCCGGAAATTTCGACCACCTGGTGTTCTTTAACGTGCACAGTTCTGTAACGTGCACAGTACGCGGGCCTCTAGAATTTCGCCTCCGTCGCAATTCGACCACCGTGGCCGGGATCGAACCCGCATCTTTCGGGTCAGCAGCCGAGCACCACAACCACTGAGCCACAGAGGCGGCACCATGTGCGAAAGGGAGATTACAAAAGGATTGCTTATCGTAGCGCGGGAAATACGAGGTCAAAAGCGAGTGGGACGAGCAGCAAATTGATCGGGTGGTGAACGTTGCGACTGTAAAGAAAATAGCGCATAAACAGAGACAAAGGTCAAGGAAGGAGAGACATACGAAGATTAACAAGCGCTTCTACCAGTAGTTTTATTCAGGTATAAAGCAGGGAATGTAAAGGAGAATATTGTTACGGGGATGTTACGGCGGTAAGTCTGTGTTGGCGGCTGCTCTGAGATGGCCAGCACTCAGCTCAGACACCGAGGGCCCAGCTACCAACTGTCAACGTCGTCGTCGTTCAGCGCACCGCCACTTCTTCGTTCACGGCCCATCGGTAACACTATCCCCCTCGGCTGAAGGCAACGTCCCGGTGCGTGTTAGGCGTGCGATGTCGATGGTGGGTGATAGGGCTTGAGGCGAGCTACATGAACGACTTCGGACTTCAGTGGAGCGGACGTCGACTTTAGGTGCAGCGGCGTGATTTCATACGTTACGTCGGTCACTGCCCGTAATACACGATAAGGACCTGTGTAGCGCGGCAGAAGTTTTTCACATAACCCCACACGACGGGATGGGAGCCACAGCAGGACGAGAGATCCGGCAGGGTAGCGCACATCACGGTGCAGGCCATCATAGCGGTGTTTTTGAGCCTCTTGGGAGGCGGAGAGCTTGTGACGAGCAACCTGGCGGGCGGCGTCTGCTCGGGCGATAGCGTCATGCGCATATGTAGTGACAGGGCCGGCTGTGGGCAGCAGAGTGTCGAAGGGCAGTAAGGGGTCTCGTCCAAAGAGAAGATAGAAGGGCGAGTAACCAGCGGTATCATGGCGCGAAGAGTTGTAGGCGAAGGTGACAAAAGGCAAGCTTATGTCCCAGTCCCGGTGGTCGTCGGATACGTACATGGCGAGCATGTCTGTAAGCGTGCGGTTGAGACGCTCCGTTAGGCCGTTCGTCTGAGGATGATAAGCAGTGGTGAACTTGTGACGAACGGAGCACGAACGAAGGATTTCGTCAACAACTCGGGAGAGGAAGCAGCGGCCACGGTCGGTAAGGAGTTGACGGGGAGCGCCATGGTGTAATATGACGTCGTGCAGAAGGAAGTCAGCGACGTCAGTGGCACAGCTGGTTGGAATGGCGCGAGTGATCACGTACCGCGTGGCATAATCGATGGCGACGGCAATCCACTTGTTCCCCGAGGAGGACTCCGGGAAGGGCCCAAGTAAATCTAGCCCAACACGAGAAAGTGGGTCGGTCGGGATGGGAATCGGCTGCAGGTGTCCAGGCGGCAGGACAGCGGGCTTCTTTCGGCGCTGACAGACGTCGCAAGCGGCAACGTAGCGTTGGACGGAGCGGTACAGACCAGGCCAGAAGAAACGCCGGCGCACGCGGTCGTACGTACGGGAGACACCAAGATGACCAGCCGTAGGTGCGTCATGCAGTTGTTTGAGGATAGTGGAACGTAGGTGTCCGGGAACAACGAGCAAGTGCTCAGCGCCATCAGGTCGCATGTTGCGGCGGTACAGCGTGTTCCCGTCCAGCAAAAACCGGGCCAGAGAAGTGTCGCGCCGGTCGGTGCTCACGCGGTCGATGAGAGAGGTGAGGGCGGGATCCAAGCGCTGTTCGTCGGCAATGTGGGAGAGGTCGGAGATGGAGAGGACACAGGCATCCGACTCACAGTCTGTAGAAGGAGGATCGACGGGATAGCGTGACAGGCAGTCTGCATCTTGATGAAGGCGACCGGACTTGTGAACCACGGAAAAGGTGTATTCTTGCAATCGCAATGCCCACCGGCCAAGACGGCCAGTAGAGTCCTTGAGAGAGGAGAGCCAGCACAGGGCGTGGTGGTCGGTGATAACAGTGAATGGGCGGCCAAACAAGTATGTGCGGAATTTTCCAATGGCCCAGACAAGAGCCAGGCACTCGCGTTCTGTGATGGAGTAATTCTTCTCGGCGGAAGAAAGAAGACGGCTGGCGTACGCAATCACGCAGTGCTGGCCGCGTTGTCGCTGAGCAAGGATGGCGCCAATTCCGTGACCACTGGCATCAGTGCGAAGTTCAGTCGGGGCAGACGGGTTGAAATGGGCCAATACAGGAGGGTTAGTGAGGACGGCGATAAGGCTGGAGAATGCAGTAGCCTGCTCTGGTCCCCAGGAAAAAGGAACGCCTTTCTGCAACAGATTGGTGAGAGGGCGAGCGACGGCTGCGAAGTTCGGGACGAACCGGCGAAAGTAGGAACAGAGACCGATGAAGCTGCGGACATCGCTGGGCGAGCGGGGACAGGGAAAAGAACTGACGGCACGAACTTTATCAGGGTCAGGTTGTATGCCACTCGCATTCACCAAATGGCCGAGGACTTTGAGTTCGCGGCGGCCGAAAGTACATTTTTTTTAGTTGAGTTGAAGACCTGCGCGGCGGAAAAGTGCCAAGATGGACGAAAGGCGAAGCAGGGGCGCTATACTGGAAGGCCCGAGTTTGCTGAAACTCGGAATCTTCCCGAGTTCTGGCGACGCCCTCAGATGAGTGAACTAGTGGTAGCAAGAAAAAATCCCACCCTCGTCACGCCTCCAGCTTCATTGGGTTATCTGGATATATTCCGTGCTTTATCATCGCATCGGCGCCACCTCATGGCCTTCTTGGGCGGTCTACAAAGAACGGGTCACGTGAGCCAACCGCCGGTGCACTTTTCATTTGTCTGTCGCTCCACCAAGTGCATTGCGTGTGCAATTCAACGAACGAGGTTTGTTGAATTTTATAATGCACTTAGTACACCTTTATAAGCATTTTATAGTGTGCAAGATTTGGATTTAAAGCGCTTTAGAGTGATTCATACATTATTAAATTTTCCTTTGTACCGCGAGGGAACGTTACCAACGCTACATCATGTGCAACGCTAGGGCTAGCAACGCTGTGAAGGCTACGGAAGTAGTCCGCAAATAAAATAAAGAGCGGTGTATCGCTCTGCGCTGTTTTGTGGCCGTGTGGTCTAACGCGTCGCTCCGGAGGGTCGACAAGCAATGGCAGTGCGTGGATTCGAATCCCGCATAGTTACTTTTTTTTCCCACATTTTTTTTTCATCGCAAGTTGAATTTCGCGTGACTTGGAGAAAACTCGTTTTGTTCAGAATCGCTTGAATATTATTCCGTGTTCTGAAAGGAACAGGATGCATCTGTTCATTTGATGCATACCGTATACACCATACACCATCCATACACCACCTCGATATGGCCTGTTTTCTCGTGTGAAGTGTTAAATTTTGAAGTATTGATTCCCACAGTGACAGCAAATAGTACTGCCTCAAGAGTCAGCTTAGCTCGATTTCCCTGCTCTCCTAGAAGAGCAGAAGCTGCTCAGGCAGGATTTTCATGCAGCCAGGTACAAAGAGTTCCAAGCTGTGGGAGCGTCAAGTAAGAATGCAGAAAAAGTTGTACAACGCTAGGAAAAAATTTTTCAAAAGAGCAAACAATAAATGAGACAGGACAATAAAGAATGCTGACCCCGCAGTGTTTGCGAGAAATGGTTTATTCTGGAAACAGCCAGTGGCATGGATCACAATGCACACAAATTAAAGGACACGTGCAGTGAATGTACACCAACACACAATCAGTCAAGTGCTCCAAAACTGAAAAAAAAATGTGGAGCCATCGAACAACACTATTTGATAAAACGAAAACCTGACCAATGTACTAACAAAGACGTGACCCGAAACAAATTCACACTCAACTGAGCAAGCACCAGCTTGAAATCATTCACACCTCCGAAAAATTAAGGACAAAACATACAGTACTGGCTACCTCAACACTGGCACTGCATAACATGTCAAAACGACCAGAGATTGACGGTAATGCAAGACAGCACCAAACCAGGAATTCCTTTTCAGGACATGAAGATCAGAAACCCATACATACCATCCCCAATCCTCACACACAAAATGAGGCCAATGCCTAGGGGTTTGTGAATGTTCGAACTTTTTGGACAGCATAATTGAATAAATTTCTGTTGAGTTAGTCGAACGAATCAAACAGTATATGTTCAAAATTATTTTAAATGAATCCAATTTACTCTCAAATTTTCATATACTTTCCGAATAATTGACACAACGCTTCATTAAGCTCCACCGTATTTTTCTGCAATTAAACTTCCAAAAACTGCACACATTGACGACGTGTACCAGTATACGTATTATAATTAGAAAAGTACTATTTGCACTCCCTTACAAATTCTACTTCTCTACAGACACTATTAACATGACCACCTCAACACTTACACTACAAGTTACTGCCCAATACAATTTGATGCAACGAATTGCAATGATGCAATTATTTGATGGAAATGTTACAATTTCCTCGGTAGACTGATTGACACACACACCCACATACACAGATATTTCACATTTCCACACACACGCACAAAGGTGATCACAGCAAGCCGATGAGTCTTCTCTCTTTCGTCGGTAGCATATGTATTACACATCAATTCGAAGTCAGACAAGTTCCTCGATGCCACTCAAATCTTCATCACTGGAATCGGTGCTCGACTCATCAGAGGAGGAGTTGCACGAGTCGGAAATGCTGAAGACAACCGGTTCAATTTCAGCGTCAACAATCATATCGCGTTGCCATGCTTCAGCCTCAACTTGCTTCACATGAACACAACAGTTATGCCAGTTTTCCTGGCTTACAGACGCCAGTGCTTCCGGCAGGAGCTTTTCCACTTCAGCCAAAGTGAAACATTTATTGCGACTTACGATTATGAATATTGCATAAGAATGCAATCTGCCAAGTGACACAAATGCTACCGTTTAAAAACCCATTAAAATGCATGCATGAAATAGCTGGAAAAATCCATGCACCTATTACGTGCGCAAACATGAGGTAAAAAAAAAATTATCTACACTGAGTGTAAAACTGCTCAGTTACTGATAAACGGAAGCGGTTTTTGAGGTTTAATACCCCAAAGTAACTCAAGCGAGGAGGCATGCCATGGTGAAGGGCTGCCAATAACTTCAACCATATGGGGTTCCTTAACATCCACTGACACTGCACAGTACATGGACCACTATCACTAATAAATGGGAGAACATTCCATTAACCGTGACATGCATGAAAGCAAAAACAGCATTTTTACAACCATTGTGTTCAATACATAATGTGCCTTCCTCGTGAAATAGTAGGCCTTCACCACGTCAGAGCTGGACTTCGAAGGGGCCTTTACGCCAATGTAGGTCCTGTCGACGCATCCCACGACGTCTGTGATGCCGCCGCGCAGAAGGAAACGCTCCCTAACATACGCACGCTCGGCCGCAGTCGTGGGGAAAGCAACACACCGCTTCTGCACAGCCGCGTCGATAAGCGCGTCGGACACGTCCTTCACACAGCGGCTCACAGTGCTTTGGTGGCGTCCAATAAAACGGTCTGCGCCGACGCTCCCCTGGAAGCTCCCGGTCGCGAACTACCGGAGGGCGCAGACGACTTGCTCTTCGACCGAAAGCGAATGAGGCCCGGTACGCACTCTCCGCAGGCGTGGGTCGCCGCCTAACTCTTTACACAACCATCGTACCGATGTTTTGGAGAGGCGAAAATGTCACTGGAATTCGTCGTCGGCCATGGCAGTAAACGGGTCCAGCCGGCCGTACTGACATTTGCCGTCAGTGGAAGCGATGACCCAGGCTGCTGCTGCTGCCGCCATGACAGTCCCGAGATGAATTCGGGGCACTTTACCGTTCACGAGTTTAGCTCCGAGTTTACCTGTCAATCAAAACCATTGTTCACGCCCCCGGCGTGCCGTACATAATGTATAGGCGTACGCGCTTTGGGTGGGCCACTCCCAACATCCCTGCCGGCTACAGGTATGCTGCGCGGCTGTGCTGATTGCTGACAGACATCGACGATGTTGACCATCGAAATATAACAGGCAAAACGGACGTCATCGCTGATTAATCTAAGCACCTCTGCGAAGGACACGCAACGTGGCGACAGCCGCCGATTTCTTCGCTCGCATACCAAGATTTCACAACACTATAGCCTGTTGCAACCACGTAAGACAAAGCACAACGCTGACGGCGCGTCACACCTGCTTGCAAGGCGTCAAACCCGGACCGCGATGACGAAACGGTGCTTGGAGCACGTCCTACTCCAACAACATGGCACCACAGGTGTTTGGCTTGGCCGTGCTTTCATCGGTGATAAAGCTCAGCATCAATGTGTCAAACACATCCGGGATCGACAAACGGTCGCTGTTCTAGACCCAGTGCAATAAAGAGTTTGTAATTTCCAGCACGCAAGCACTGCGTACTTCACAACCGCAACACCTTTCTCTGTTATAAGTCCGATTCCATTGTTACAAACAGGATCCCTCATCTGCCCGAACGATATTATTGCGATGTTACTGCGGTATACAACGGCGATCGACGTTAGTGACAAAACCAGTCCGCAAAACCTTGAAGTGCACGATGTAAACAAATACTACGCAGATACGCGCGCCACCACCTTCAGAGCTTTTAGTCAGCGTCTGATGACATAAGATGAGTTGTGTCGCTGGGTAGCACGCTCTTCGCATCCGCAGCGCACTAAAGAGGCGTCACACACAACAGGCATACGTAATGAATCATTGAATACAGCCAAACAGCATTTTTTTTCTCACACCGCATCACAGCCGCTCGCACGGCCAATTTCTACCGCTGAGATTCGCCAAAAGCGTACTAAAAGCAATGGTTGGCCATAGGGGGGTGCGGCAGCGGCCGTAGCAGCGGAGAACTCCACCTGAGGTCACTGCAGAGAGCAGCAGTGACGCGGGGGGGTGCAATGCAGTCCAGTTTTTTGTTGTTGTGTATTATGCAAGCCAGAAGATGCATGACTTATATTTTGATATACGACACAATAAAATACATTATCGCAATGGCCGAAAAATAAGTCAGATTCAGCGTCTAGTAGTTGCCCAGTCTTTCTAGTCGAAAGCAGCGCTACCGGCGGCGTGTCAGCGCAGGAGCTCTCGTTTTCGGCACGGCCGGCTGCCGCTTTAGTTCGTATGCAAGCCACGCTGCAAGCAATGGTCTCAGTAACGCCACCAAGGTCTATTGAAATAGGTCGCGAAGCCGGAGCCCGAATGCGGTCCAGAACCAAGTGCTAGCGACATCAAATTATGGGTGGAACTAAAGCGCCAAAATGAAATGAGTGGACAAACAACTAGAACAGGAAAATAATTAGGACATATTTTGTGTTTCAAAAGCATTCAAAAACAATTGCAGTGATTCCTTTTTAAAATATTTTAGTTGTGTGCATTTTGTTAGAAAGTATAGCGCTTGCTTAGTAAAAATTTATGACAGCGTTCGGTCAGAGTAGCGACAATGGCAGCGGGACGATGCCAAGGTTGACGGTGCTCTGATGTAATACCCTGGTAATATCTTTTGACCATTCTGCTTGCTTTTGTTTGAAATTCGATTCTGCTAGCCCTACTTTTTCCTCGTTGCTTGTTGCTCGAGTTCTTGGTGTGCATCGTTTGTGTACAGTTTCCGCTTTTGCCTTTTGCCAGCGCTTCTGTTTAGTTTCGTTCCGTTGGGTGCGGTTCTGTCGCTTTTGCCCCCAAAGGGCATCGTCTGTGGCCATGGCGCCCCGTACGCAAAAAAGAGGTGTGCGGTTGCACGATGTGCGAGCGATAAACTGTCTGGCGGCGTCACATTTCATCGCTTCAGCGCGACACCTGCGACATTCAGCGCGACACCTGAGGTGAGGACGAAGGAAAAAGGCACAACGAGAACTGACTATCTAAAAATAGCATTGGTGGTCGGCACTCGTGTCTTCTTTCTTCGTTCTCGTGTCGGGTGTCGCGCTGAAGCGTCGCGGCGTTCAGCAGTTTATTTTTCCCGCCAAGCAGCACCTGACGCTGACGTCACGTATATGACGTCACTAAAACACGTGACTTTGACGTCGCGTTTTTGTTTTAATTATGACGTCACTTTTTAGTTGTCCACGCATTTCGAAGACGGCGCTGGCTGCGCACCACAAGTCGCCATGTTTTGAACGTATGGGCTTCTATGGAGCCTACGCTACCATAGTACATCTACCTTGACGCCACTAGCGGCAGAAAGTGTCAAATCTTTGTTAATTTCCTAAAGCTATACTTTTCAACAACGCTTCATTGGATTCAGATTTTAAAATAAATTTGGAAATGAACAAAATGTTCGTAATATTATCTGTTGCCTTTTAACGTATTCGAGAGAAGAGAAAGGGTTGATACAAGAGTGCACCTAGTGCGCACTGTTCGTCTTCGGAAATGGAGACAGATAGAGCCTGAAAGAGAAGACACGCCTTTGACGCCCCCGAAAAGGTGTGTCGAACAGCTAGCGGTGAGTGTGCAAATAGATAGGAGAGAAGTCACGATTTCGCGATTGCTGACATGGCGCTGATAACTTCAGGTAGCGCTGCGGCCTGGCATTGCGCAGTGTATTTTGTTTGAAGTGTGAAACGGGCGCGCAGGGTGCGCTTGTATCGCCTTTACGTGGCTTTATCTCTACATTTTATTGTCCGCTGCCTGCGCACGTTCCGCGCTATCTTCTTTCACTGACTGCCGTCATCGCAAACTCGGATGAAACTCGGGCGAGCGCCAAACTCGGGCCTTCCGGCATAGCGCCCCAGGTGGGTTTCAAAAGAGGGCGAGAAAACAATTACATCATCTAAGTAACAAAGACAGGTCGTCCACTTGAAGCCCCGGAGTAACGAATCCATCATCCGTTCAAATGTGGCAGGGGCGTTACAAAGGCCGAAGGGCATGACCTTAAATTGGTAAAGCCCATCAGGGGTGACGAAAGCTGTTTTCTCGCGGTCTCTTGCGTCAACAGAGATTTGCCAATACCCGCTACGAAGGTCGATGGAAGAAAAGTAACGGGCGCCATGTAAACAGTCCAGGGCATCATCTATGCGCGGAAGGGGATAGACGTCTTTCTTCGTGACCTTGTTGAGATGACGATAGTCGACGCAAAACCGCCAAGTTTGGTCTTTCTTTTTCACGAGCACGACAGGAGATGCCCAAGGGCTTTTTGAAGGCTCGATGATATCGTTGGCCAACATCTTGTCCACCTCCCGCTGGATGACCTGGCGCTTTGGTAGCGACACACAATATGGCCTCCGGTGTATAGGTCTTGCATCGCCGGTGTCAATGCGGTGAGTCACTACCGATGTTTGACCCAGAGGAGCAGAAGCGAAGTCAAAAATGTCGGTGTAGGACACCAAAAGGTTGTGAAGATCCTGTGCATGCTCGGGGCTCAGGTCAGAAGCAATCATCGCAGAAATGGATTGCGGAACGTTGGACGGGATGTCGGGCGCTTGAGAGACAGTAGAAGGCGGTCCAGGTGAGAGAGCAGTGACGGTACAGTCGGTGAGAGAAGACAAAGTAGCAAGCGATATGCCTGCAGGAAGAACTTGAGGTGACAAGCTGAAGTTGAGGACAGGGAGGTAGGTGCTATTCTTGGTGACGCTCACGATGAGGTGCGGAAGAACAACATTGCGAGAGAGAACGACATCGGCGAGTGGGCAGGCAAGATAATCCCCATCAGGAACCGCAGGAAATGGTGACATAGGCAGATAAACGGCAGAGTCGGGGGGCAGGCGAGCGTACTCGGTGGAGCGAAGGCGGGGCGTGGAGCTTGAGGGTGTGTCGGCTGAGCTGAGAGGCAGGTCCAATCGTAGAAGGCCGCTGGAGCAGTCGATAAGGGCAGAGTGAGCGGTTAGAAAGTCTAGACCAAGGATCACATTGTGAGGGCAGTGTTCGAGGACGGTGAACAAAACTGGGATGTTATGACCGGCAAGAGTGACGCGGGCAGTGCACAAGCCAGTGACGGCAGCAGTGCTGCCATCGGCAACGCGAACGGTGGGCGAAGCGGCAGGGGTCTGAACTTTTTTGAGGCGACGGCAAAAGGATGAGCTAAGAACCGAGACTTGGGCACCAGTGTCAATGAGGGCAGAAAGAGGAACACCGTCCACAAAAACGTCGAGCAGATTACAGGGCGAAGGCTGGGTCAGTAGAGGATTTTCAGGTCGGGGCACCAATGCAGCATCACCTCCGGGAGCTGCACTGGCTAATTTCCCGCGAAGCGGCCTGCAGAGGACGGTGAGTAACTGCGGTGCGGAAGAGGTGAGCGGGAACGGTGGGCTGTCGGAGAGGGAGAGCGGCTGGTTCTGCGAGGAGGCGGTGTGGACTCGGCGCTGGGTGGGTCATTCCGAGGCGTGAAGCGACGGGGTCCATAGTCATAACGGCGGTCGACGTAGGGCAAAGGTCGGGGAGGTGCGGACCAACGGCTGCGGCAGTGGCGAGAGATGTGGCCTACGCGCGAGCACGTAAAGCAGATCGGCCGGTCGTCAGGAGTACGCCACTCATCGGGATTGCGATACCTTGTGTAACTTGGGACGAAGGTGTTGCGGGCCGTAGCAGTAGCGACCACGGGAGAGATGGGGCTCGCACTCCGTGGTTCGACGGGACGATGGCTGGAGGGCATGCCCAAGTTGGCGACCTCCTGGCGGATGACAGCTTGAATAAGGGATATTGTGGCCAGGGTGTTGTCAGACAAGGGCGCGTTGGTCGTAACAGGAGCCAGGGCCTCCAGTTCACGGCGCACGATGCGAGTCACGTTGTCGGGGTATGAAGGCTGCCTCAGTGTCGGCAGATCCTCGCACGTGGAACTGGCAGCGGTGTTAGGCAGGCGATCAAAGCGGTGTGCAATGCGCCGGTGCTTGGCCTGCTCGAAGCGTCTACACACCTGCAGAACGGAGTCAACCGTAGAGCAGTCCCGGCATAGAAGAAGGTGGAAGGCATCGTCGGCAATGCCTTTAAGAATGTGGCCTACCTTATCGTCCTCGGTCATGTTGGGATCGACCTTTCGGCACAGTGCCAAGACGTCTTGAATGTATTTAATATATGAATCAGTGGCCGTTTGGGCGCGAGCTGCAAGTTCTTTTTTGGCAGCAAGCTGACGGCCAACTGGTTTCCCAAACAGGTCGCGGAGCTTCTGCTTGCAGGCATCCCACGTGGCAATCTCTTCTTCGTGGGTTTCGAACCACACGCGTGCGGTGCCGGCAAGATAAAATATCACATTGGCCAGCATCAGCGTGGCGTCCCACCTGTTGTGCTGGCTAACACGCTCATAGAGCGAGAGCCAGTCCTCGACATTCACGCCATCTGTACCGCAGAATGTGCCCGGGTCGCGAGGGTGGGCTACGACGACAGTTGGCGTGGCAGGCGCAGACGGAGGGGCCGGGTCGGTAGTCATCTCGCCCGTTCGGCCCGTCGTCTCGTCGGTTCGTCGGGTCGTCGGCATGTCGGCTCGAACCCGCGACCTCCACCAAAAGATGTTACGGGGATGTTACGGCGGTAAGTCTGTGTTGGCGGCTGCTCTGAGATGGCCAGCACTCAGCTCAGACACCGAGGGCCCAGCTACCAACTGTCAACGTCGTCGTCGTTCAGCGCACCGCCACTTCTTCGTTCACGGTCCATCGGTAACAATATTGTCACGTAGAGGTGACGGCAGTCTAGGCAGTGAGCAAAACAGCGAAATGTTCTGAAAGAAAACTGTTTAGTAGGCTGACCTACGCCCACAATGGACTGAATGTCTCGGCAGTGGTAAAAGTGAAATGCGCGCTCGGCGGTCATTGAACAGAATCCCAGCCGCACTCAGCTATACTGAATTTAAAGCTGATAGCGAACTTTCGAGATACGCGTGCAAAGTTGCCACAACATCCTGGAGAAACGCAGAATAGGCTACGCCTGGATGCGATCGATACAGATAAATCTGGTCGCGTCTTTCATCGCAAACAATGCGATAAAGCGGCGTTCCGGCATCTTTCAAAAATAAGCAAACACTACAAAAATTCGCGGCATTACTCCCCTCTGAATGAAGCATCGACCCGAGGCTTTAAAAAAATAAAGGTGATTTTAAACACATAAAACGGGCTGTGCAGAAAAAACACGAGATGACATGTCTTTAGACAGACGACATGGACAGGTTCTGGTCGTATGCGGCGTCGCTGGGATGCAGTCACTTTCTCAGGGACGACTTGATAGTTCAGTTCACCTAGCCGGCCAGGAACCTTGTACGGGTCGAAATAGCGGCGCCAAAGCTTTTTACCCAACTGTTAAAGGTAACAGCGCAAACACAGGACATAGGAATGAACAACACAGGCGCTGACTTACAACTGAATTCTATTCGAAAGGTGCACACACAATAAACAGTCTCGAGACAAGCTGTCAGCTGAGTCAACGTCAGGGGCGACGTAAAGGGCTGGATGAAAGCGATAAAATCTTAAAAGGTATAAAATTTTAACAAGGAGCGATGCCTGTGGGAAGAGTGACATGAGAAAATGAAAACAAGATGCAGGTGAAGGATGGATAATGGGCATGCGGTTGGGTAAAAAAGGAACATGGCAAGCACTTTATGTAAAAGGTTTAAAAAGCTAAAAGTGTTCTAGGAGAGATAAGATCACTTGTTCAGATAGGCAGTCTCTTTCGATAGTAGGCTGATGGACGGACTGCTGACACACGTGTCACCACCGTCTTGAATTAGGTAAGCATCATGTATCTCAGTTGTGCGCTTCCCGTAAAATCTTTTCAATTGAAAATCTTTGTCTTGTCCACAGCTGGCACGGAAGAGCATTTCTTAGAGTGAATGGCCAGGTTGCTGCCTGTGTCGGTCTTAAGTGACTTCGAGTGCTCCATCAGACGCTCGTTGATGCACCTAACTGTTTGTCCAATGTAGGACGCCCCACACGATAGCGGTATCTCGTATACAGCCGAGGTCACACAGGGTTTTAGATATGGTGTCTTGTGCTTGATCTTGGACGCGCTTTTCGGCTGATCCTCTTGATTAACACTTTTACAGAGGCCTCCTAATTTGTTAGGTGCCGGAAAAGCTATGCGTATTCCGTGTTTCCGGGCTATTTTCTCGAGTCTATGGCTTGCCTCGTGTACGTATGGAATTACCGCTGTTCTTGACCGATCCGGGCTGCTGTTGGAGCGACGGGAATGGTGAAGCTCTCGAAGTGATTTCTCTGCCAAGCTAGTGAGGCGCGACATGGGTATCCCCGCGTCTGTCAACCGTCCGACTTGCGGCTGGAAGCTGTTTTGGGACGCAGTGAAAGAAGGATCTTTGAAGTGCGTTCTTTAAAGCTGATGGGGCAATGCTGCCCTTCTCTAGTTTTTCGAGTGCGCTGACGAGAAGTGCAGGAGGCTCTTCATGGAGCGTGGCGCGTACCTCCAGCAGATGTGATCTGGTGCGGATGTGAAGGTCCTATCAAGAACCTGAGTTCATTGTTCGCCGGAATCCGCGGCTGCGAATGGGTGTCCAAACCCAACCTCGGTCTCCTGGCTTGTATTCTGGGTTGTGCCTGCGTAGGTTGTAGCGTCTGGCGTCGGTCCGCTGCTGGTCTTTGATTCGAAATCTGGCAAGTCTTCGGGTTTCTTCTTCGCGTTGAAGGTAGGCGGCGACGTCGGCGTTATCTTCTTCTGTAACGTTGGGCAGCATGGCGTCTAGCGTGGTAGTGGCCTCCCTGCCATAGATGAGCCTAAAAGGCGTCATCTGAGTGGTCTTCTGCACAGCGGTGTTGTAGACGAAGACGATCAAATGCAGGATGACATCCCATGTCGTGTTCGGCATCGACATACATGATGTTGCGTTCTGTCTGCTCCGGTAGCGGACTCAACGGGTAGCGAAAAACCAAGTCAGAAGTCGGGCTGCAGGCACTCGGGCATTGGGGCTGACGTCGAAGCAGAGACGGGTCGAGGAAGAGAGAAACTTAGCAGAGATTTATTTACATGGCGATCAAGGAGATATCGGTACTGAAAAATGAGCACTGCGGCTCCTTTTAAAGGGGTCCCTTGTCCCTAGGTCCCTGGTTGGGGAATTTAGTTCGATTAAAAGCATCCAATCATTGTAGTTTAGGTCACGTGTACAGTCTTCGGGAACCGCCCACCAGGACGTCCCCGACACACTCTCGCCACATCCGGCAAAATGTTGTCCAGGCTGTTCTTGCAGCAGTGATGACAAGCACGGAAGGAGACCCAAGTGGGGGCCAAGGCCAGACACCTGAACTGCACAGCTCTCCGTGTGGACGGGATGCCGAAGCTTCACTCGCGCTTGGGGTTTCGCACAAGGCAAGAGGAGAAGTCTCTTCAGAAGCGCGAGTACACAGGCGTCGTTGCTCGCTGTAAACAACATCTGCCGCCTCCGCCGTGATGGACTGCCGAAGCTTCCCTCGCGGCCAGGGTTCCGCACAAGGCGTCCCTTCAGAACCGCGAGTACAAAGGCGTCGTTGCTCGTTGTAAACAGCTTCTGCCGCATCCACTGTGAATCACGCAGAGCACCGCCATCGCCGCCGACGCACGATACCATGCTGCTGTGGCCCAAGTAGATGGCCGTGATGAAACTTCCCAGGCAGCGGACGGCCATCTCGACGCCGCGGTCTCGATGCACAGAGGAATTTGAAACGTAAGGACACCGCGAGTCCGTGGGGTCAGCCGGAAGGAATTTGCGCAGACAAGCGGATGTCCATCTGAAACCCACTGTCTCGAAGCTCAGAATAATTCGAAACGTAACATTGGCGAGCATCAAGACAATGATTTTGTTCAGGCGCTCAGTCAGTCCGTTGGTCTGGGGATGGTGTTGCCACCTTCCGGCGGGACGGTCAAGGATGGGCTCACCCTGCCGCCCATTAGTGTGTGTGTGTTTTTTTTTTGCCATCCATGAATATATGTCTCCCATTTGTCGCTTTCCGTCAGATGACCTTCCGGCCGTGCCTCCCCCGGGGAGCACCTGGGGGCGTTTGGAGGCTCGCGCTCTGGTCTTCCGAATTAGGAGCCTTGCCGGCTCACCCAGAGAGGAAGTTCTTTGTATGAGCACGGGCGCCGATGCCCCCCCAAAGGTGCAGCGGTTGGAAGGGGCTTTGGACTGCGTGGGGAGAATGAGTTGTACTCCGGACGCCGAACGACGAGCAGCTAGCTCTGCTGACTGCTCGAGCGTTCCGAGAGATGTGCAGTTGTTCGCTCTTGATCCTTTATACTTAATCTGTAAAATAAATTCAGCGAGTTAAGTTTCATCGACGGGATCAAGTCTGATCATTTAAGATTAGGCCAACGAATAGCGGCAGCGACGCACAGTTACAACAGATGGTATGCAGTTGTTCTCCGGTGGCTGGTTTGGCTGTAACGCAGGATGGCTTGCGTCAGTTCCGCCGTGATTGCTGTTCCTCTGTCAGTGATGAGCACATCGGGGGCGCCATGTCGCAGAAGAATGCACTCCACGAGAAATTTGGCGACTTTTGCTGCTGTTCCGTTCGGTAGGTCTTTCACTTCGGGAAAGGGCCAAGCAGGTGCATGCCGATCTGCTGAAGGGGCCTTGCGGGGGTTTCAATAGGGTTCAGAAATGTCGCTGAGAATGATCATTTCTTCGGCATGCGCTAGGGCGATGGCTATAGCTGCATCTCCTGCCGTTTCAGAGGATTTCGCTTTGATTATTGCCGACACGATGTGGTCACCATTCCCGTTCACAGCCACACTTGCAAAGGCATTCGTATGTTTTTATTCTGCCGCATCTGCATAAAATGTTCCAGCGCACTGTCCGTATTTATCATGTAAGCATTTGGCTCGCTCGTGCTTGTCTTCTGCCCTCATCGTGTATGGGGTGCATGTTTTTGGGATGCGGTTTGATTAGTAAGGCCGCCCTAGAGTCGCGCGGGGCAAGTCTACTTTAGCGTCTTTGTTCGTAGCCTATAAGTTAATTTCAAGCCTGGTAAGAATACTCCTTCCAGTTCTGGAATTCGCTAATCTCGCCGTTTCAGCCAATAAATGGGCTTCTTTCAGTTCATGACAGGTGTTGTATATTCCTAACCTCATAAGCCTTTCGGTTGAGGCATTTAGTGGGAGTCCTAAAGCGGCTTTGTAGGTCTGCCGTATCATGCTATCCAATTTGTCCTTTTCTGCTTTCGCAAATTTGTGATAAGGGGTGGCACAGATAATCCTGCTTAGCGCAAAGGCCTGCACTAGTAGGCATAAATCTCTTTGCCTCACCCCTTGTCTTCGGTTACCTATGCGGCGGATTAATCGCGCCCTCGCTTCTACCGTGAATTTTAGCTTAGTGATTGTCATGGCAGTTTGCCAATATCCCCCAAAAGAAAATTCTACAACAGCTGTATCTTACCGGTACTCACCTATGGGGCAGAAACGTGGAGGCTAACAAAGAGGGTTCATCTTAAGCTAAGGACAACGCAGCGAGCTATGGAAAGAAAAATTTAAGAGATCGGAAGCGGGCGGAGTGGGTGAGGGAACAACCGCGGGTTAATGACATCCTAGTCGAAATCAAGAGGATAAATGGGCTTGGGCAGGGCATGTAATGCGAAGGCAAGATAACCGCTGGTCCTAGAGGGTAACGGAGTGGATTCCAAGAGAAGGGAAACGTAGGAGGGGGCGGCAGAAAGTTAGGTGGGCGGGTGAGGTTAAGAAGTTTGCGGGGACACGTTCAAATGACGCGCGTACACCTACTAGGTCACGTGCAGGAGGAAGCTCCGCCCCCACCGCTCCACAGGCACCTCGTGGATTTATTGCGCGAAAGCGGCGCCGTGCAACTGCCAGGAAGCCGGGGTCTACGATCATCTGTAATGCCGCAGTTACCACAGTGGTATAGTGAACTAGAATACACAGTGGGATTTCCGTACTTTCACCGTGCTTGGAACCAAGGCGTTTATGCTAACGATGAGTGAAGCAGAGGGACGTTGCTGAGCCTGTTTTGGGAACGCTTCACTAGGCGCTACCTGAGTGCTGTTTAGTGCCAATGGCGATTTCGCGCAGTGAAATTAGCCGATGTAGAAACTGCGTGCTGTTCGTTGGGCACGTCGTTATTGTGTCGCGATTGTGTGGAAGAAAGAAGTCACCGCTCCGTCACCTGTGAGTTTGATCACAGCCCTGCCCGAGTGTCTCGTAAACATTACATCGCGCGATTTGCCTTCCTAGCCCTGTTGGAGTCGTAATTTTCTAGTGTTTCACAGTGTTGTGGTGCCCTGGGAGATGTGGTGATCAATGCTTGTACGCTTGAATACGTCCGACGCTGTATTTACGGTGGCTTGGTGCTTTTTGGCAGAAGCTGTCACCGCAAACTCGCGCGTCGGGGTTTTCGACATAGCATTGCTGCATTGTTGAGGACGTTCTCGTGTTCAGTACACGGTGTTCCAAGAATGAATGTTTTGTGCTGCCGACCGAGACAGTACGAGCGGAGCGCTGTCTTGGTGTGCCGGTGAATTAACAAAAAAAAAAAAAGCATGCATATGAACCTGCTCTACATGTTATATGCTCAGAACGTCTAAAGAATGACATGGGTACAGCGGAGAAACAGTCTTCTGTATTAATTTTTTTGTACGATGTTAAGCCAGTCGCGCGCTCAAGCGAACTCAGCGGTATTAAGACGTGAGGCATTGCAAAAGGAAAGAATTGCGATCGTAGCGCTCAAAAATTAATCTCATTGCTTTTATCTGTACCAAGTTTACTTTCGCCAATTTCAAGATGAAGTGATTGCTTACAGCGAGCGCATATTCAAGAAGATACCTTGTAAAGGATTTATAACATGTTTACGTTCCTTAATGGCGTTGTTTAAAATTAAAGTTTTAAGATCCCAAGGTTCACTGTGCATGAAAAGAGGATAATACTGCTCTAAAATTCCTGGACACTCTCAAGACTGTGTTCCATGCTGCCGTGTGTGAATTTCTATTGTTGTTTCTTATTGGTAAACGTCATATCACTGCGTTTTAAAAGTTAATTATTATTTTCCATCATCATCATCAGCCTGACTACGCCCACCGCAGAGCAAAGGCATCTCCCATTCTCTCCGATTAAGCCGGTCCTTCGCCAGTTGTGGCCACCGTATCCCCGCAAACTTCTTAATCTCATCTGCCCATTTTACTTTCTGCCACCCCCTGCTATGCTTGCCTTCTCTTGGAATTCACTCCTTTACCCTAAAGGATTGTGGCCAAAAAAAATGGTCCACATCCTGCTCCAGTCATGAAGAAGAAAACAGACTATTTAGTTAAAGCTGATCATTAGCATTGAAAATACATCTAACATAGAGCACATTCATCTATGTAGGTATGGAGGTATTGAGAAAGATGTAATTATCATTAAAGGGCAACTGCAGCACTTTTTTGAGAATTTCACGATATTCAAGGATTGAAATCTATATAGGCTTTAGGTAAAGCATGCCAAGTGTTTTAGCACTGGCATTTAAAATAGTGACGTAATCGACGACTGAATTTTGCAGGGAAATTCAGCGTGACGTCACGGAAGGTATGATTTCTAATTACTGCTGTCGTCAGCCACACCCTGCCCTGATTCGTTAAACGCTGCCAAACAACTCTCGGCAGGGTTTGCCTTCGGTGGCGTTGGTTTTTTCCTTCATAGCAGGCGTTTGTGCGTTGGAAATGTTCCGATACCTTCGATGACGTCATCATGCTCCCCCCACTTGGCGTTGTGCACCGCTTGAAGGGCGTCCGGATTTTAATCGGCGATTACTTCACTATTTCAAGTGCTAGCCCAACAAGAATTTGTATGCTTTATGTGCAAGTTTCACACATTCGACCCTCTTCAGCTCGTTGATTTCTAGAGCCTATGCAGTTTCCCTTTAACAAGCTTAGCAGGAGTGTTAGCAGCAATACTGGACCCACGTTGCTAAAATAAATAATAAACGGTGCTTTAAAACAATCATGCAGGCTTTGCATGGCCAGGATGAAGAGGCATATAATGGCCATAAGTATTCCTCTGCAGTGAAGAAGAGAAAATCCCCAATCAGGAAGGGTGTTATGCGGGAAGTCACGAGATCCCTTCACTATTTTTAACCACGGGTCATATTGCGATAACTGTATTGGGAAGCGTGGGGGATAAAAGGTAATGGAGAATAGCTTACTAATCTCCATTCTGCTAATGACTGCACAACTCAGGGGACGAATTGCTGAGCATGATCAGGAAATCTAGATGGAAAAAGTAGTATGATGGGGCAGAAAATTAATATGAAATAACCTAAAGTAAGGTTTGATATTTTGGAAGGGAACAAGGGTTTGCGGTTAAATTGCAAGCATTCAAAGTGGTAAGGGAATGAATGCATCTCTACTTATGGCAGGTAGTACCCACAGGTTTGGACCATGAGAGTGAAGTACCTAGGGAAATTAGAATGGGCTGGACTACATCTGACAGGTACTCTTAGGTTATGAATAGCAGCTTGCCACTACAGTTGTCTTTGACGGTACTCGTTATGGGGCAAAAACTTGGAGGCTTTAACTTAAAAGGGTACACAGCTGCAAGCAAAAATTTTCTTATTTATTGATGTGTTCACATGGTATTTTTTGAGCATATTAGAAATAAATTTATGACTGCTCTCACAAAATTTTGCTGTTATAACTCTACAAAATTGTTTTTTAACATCTGCTCAACCTCATGGAGAGGCTGCAGATTTAAGAAAATCTGGTAGGAGGTTGGTTCAGCATTCACAGGGAACAGATTTTTGTTTTGAATTTTTGTGGAGTAGTGTTTGTTGACATATCTAGGGTGGGGAAAAATTTCATAAAAGGTATTTGAAATTCGCAGATTTGAAAAACAAAGCACATCTTCACCCGTACTATGGTCCTTGGAGTGCAACAAAACAAACTGGATAAAAATAGATAAAACAGTTGTAAAGAAATCTGCTCCACAAGATAAGTGTCTGGGTAGAAAACTGCAATGAGGAGAAATGTCCATTGTTTGATCATTTCCCTGCAATACACAGCCGCAACAGTTCACGAAAGAATTTTTTTCAGGTACTTCTCAGTCTATTTCAGCAATGAAACTTTGGGACAGTATAAAAAGCAAAGCATACTGCTGAGAAAAGTATACAACAGCTGTATCTTACCGGTACTCACCTATGGGGCAGAAACGTGGAGGCTAACAAAGAGGGTTCAGCCTAAGTTAAGGACAACGCAGCGAGCTATGAAAAGAAAAATGATAGGTGTAACGTTAAGAGATTGGAAGCGGGCGGAGTGGGTGAGGGAAAAAACGCGGGTTAAAGACATCCTAGTAGATCAAGAGGAAGAAATGGGCTTGGGCCGGGCATGTAATGCGAAGGCAAGATAACCGCTGGTCCTTAAGGGCAACGGAGTGGATTCCATGAGAAGGCAAGCGATGCAGGGGGCGGCAGAAAGTTGGGTGGGCGGATGAGATTAAGAAGTTTGCAGGGATACAGTGGCTGCAACTGGCAAAGCACAAGGTTAACTGGAGAGACGTGGGAGAGACGCCTGTGCCCAGCATTGGGTTTAGTCAGGCTGGTGATGATGATGATCAGAAGCGGATACAGTAGTTATGAAGAAATTAAATTTCTGTGCTATTTTTTTCAAAGCCAGGTGTCCTCTTAAAAGGCAGCGCTGTGCCTTGGCGCTCTTTGGCTGCAGATGCCCTTCCATCATAAAAATTCACTGTCATTCAAAAGGTAATGGGGTGGGTTTTTTCGAGGTTCACATATTGCAACGAAACTCTAAATGTAGGCACTCTGCTTTGATATATGCCAAACTACTCGGCCATGTAATGTTTTGTTCTGCACAAATAAGCTTTAATGGCGGCCCTTTGTTTCTACGAGGAGTGCAGTACTTCAGTAAAATTTGTGCTTGTGCTGTTAACTGTGTCCTTATGCTGCTGAGTGATAATTCTCAGGCTTGTGTTCAGGCATGTCATGAACAGAGTCATTGCTTCATGGTGCAACCGTAGTCTTGCAGTGCATGCAAGTGCATACAAGAGTTTTGTAAGTAGTGCTTTTTGCCAAAGCACTTGAAGCAGAAGTGGAAGGTCAGTTTTTTATTCCGTTTTTGTTGTTCTTGCCTAGGAGAAGTCATTTAAGAAAATGGGATGCAAGTTGCCTTGAATGCTTACGAAAAGACTACAGTTGCCCCCTGAGGGTCCCTCGTGGTGAGTGGGAAGACCGTAAGGACGCTAATGTGGCTAGCACGCCATGGCTGCTGGCAGTCCTTGGGCAGGCGTTGATCTTGATGTTGGAACAGCACACTGGAGGAAGAGAGTGGACACCTGGAGAATCAGATTTGCTGCAGGTTATCAGACAAAACTGAGTTGTGGATTGGCTCTGAGTTTCGCTCTGGAGCCAGCGACATTGCGTAGGGAACCAAGCTGCTGCTGAGAGGCTGCCTTGGAGGTAGTGATGCAGAACTATCGAAAAATTGACTATCGATAGTATCGATAGTTTCTTTTAAACTATCGATAGTGTAAAAAAACTATCAATAGTGCTACTATTGGTAGACTATCGACAGTATTATCGATAGCCTACTATCGACAGTAATACTATGGACAGTACCGCTATCTATAGCAAAACTATCAATAGTTAGTTTAGTTTATGGAGGTTTAATGCCCCAAAGCGACGGAGGCTATGCGCTATGACTATCTATGACTATCGCTGTGGCTGTGACTATCGATAGTGAAGCTGTCGATGGTAAAATTATTGATAGTAACAATATTGATATGCATTTGTTGGCCAGCATTATAACCAAAACATGTGCGATACCTAATTGGTTTCACGGTCTCATGAGGCTTAACGTCCCAAAGAGACTCGAGCTGTGAGGGATGCCATAGTGCAGGTCTCCGGGTAAATTTCGACCAGCTGTGGTTTTTTTAACGTGCACTGGGGCTGTTCGGAAGAATACCTGCAACTGCATCCGATGAAAGAACAAACAGCACAGCCTCTGCTGGCTTACACGACACTGTCGTTCACTGCAGACGTCGCCTCACTGACGTAACCGCTGTGGGAATGCTTTTTGCACACATGCTTCGCAACTAGGATATTCGCGCACTAACATTTTATCCACCAATGTTACGTAGGGAACATCTGCAGAGCTCGGTGACGCGTAGAGCGCGAAAACAGGCGAGTCCTGTCAGTCGCTCATTCCTCCATGCCACACGCTTGGGAAACCAAGTTTAGGATGCAGTGGGTACGCGTGCTTCATTTTATAGAATCGATAGTACTATACATAACAAGTGGTATTGATACGGCTATCGATAGTATTATCGATAGTACTATTGAAAGTAATAACCATCGATAGCACCATCGATAGCACGCTATCAATAGCACTATCGATAGTCTTTTTTACCATCGATAGTTCAATAGTGACTCAACTATCGATAGTATCGATAGTACTATCAATAGTTTTACATCACTACTTGGACGCCTTGTGGCATTGGTCTCATTCTGAAGGTAGAGTGGCTGAGGGCAGCTGCGTTGGCACTGGGGTCACGCAGCAGGATGACGGCACTCCTAGAAGTACAGCAGTGGGACTTCTTGGACATCAGCTACACTGGTCATCAGCATAGCTACAGGATGGGGGCCTCTCCCTTATCTCTCCAATTAACCCTGTCCTGTACCAGCTGTGGCCACCTTATACCCACAAACTCCATATTATCTGCGCACCTGACTCTCTGCCTTCCACTGCTATGCCTGCCTTCTCTCGCAATCTACTCCGTTATCTTTAGCGACCATCGGTTACCTTGCCTTGGACTAGGATGTCATTGACCCGCGTTTGTTCCCTCACCCACTCCGCCCGCTTCCGATCTCTTAACGTTACACCTATCATTTTCCTTTCCATAGCTCACTGCGTTGTCCTTAACTTAAGCTGAACCCTCATTGTTAGCCTCCACGTTTCTGCCCCATAGGTGAGTACCAGTAAGATGCAGCTTTTGTATACTTTTCTGTATACAGGGATGTTGGTAAACTGCCATTCGTGATCTGAGAGAACCTGCCATATGCGCCCCACCCCATTCTTATTCTTCTAGTTACTTCCCTCTCATGATCCGGATCAGTGTTCACTACCTGCCCTAAGTAGACGTATTCCCTCACCACTTCTTTAGCCGCCGCGGTGGCTCAGCGGTTATGGTGCTCGGCTGCTGACCCAAAAGACGCGGGTTCGATCCCGGCCGCGGCGGCTAGAATTTCTTTGGAGGAGAAATTCTAGAGGCCCGTGTACTGTGCGATGTCAGTGCACGTTAAAGAACCCCAGGTGGTCTAAATTTCCGGAGCCCTCCACTACGGCGTCTCTCATAGCCTTAGTCGCTTTGGGACCTTAAAACCCCACAAAACCAAATCCCTCACCACTTCCAGCACCTCGCCACCAATTACGAACTGCTGTTCCCTTGCTAGACTGTTGAGCATTATTTTGGTTTTATGCATGTTAACTTTAAGACCCACCGTTCTGCTCTGCCTGTCTGTGTTATTGGGAATGCTTTGCAATTTATCCCCAGCGAATAGCAGATTACTAGGGTGACTCCTTTAGTAATTATCCCCAATTGTTGCCAACCCAGGTCTCTGTTGTCAGAAGTGCTTGATGCCAGAGGAACTGGTTGGTTTGTGGTGCTGACAAATTGTACTGCAAAGGGCCAAGAAGGATTGGGGAACAAGGGTTGATCGATAGCACCTGTCCCATTTTTTTGTTGTTGTTGTTTTGCTAGTGCTCTGGTCTGACATGCAGGCCTGTCTGCTTCCTCTGTGGAGTGGAGAGGACTGCTGAGCAGAGGGAGTATTGGGGAGCGGAGCCTGCAAGACCACCTGCCATGAATATCACTAGGAGGCAGTGTGTGAAACATGATCATCATCATCAGCAGCCTGACTACACCCACTGCAGGGCAAAGGCCTCTCCCGTGTCTCTGCAATTAACCCGGTCCTTCGCCGGTTGCGTCCACCGTATCCCCGCAAACCTCTTAATCTCATCCGCCCACCCAACTTTCTGCCGCCCCCTGCTACGCTTGCCTTCTCTTGGAATCCACTCCATTAGGCCCTAGAAAGGGGCTCTCAATAAAGTTGCGGTATATCCCTTTCAGGCGCTTTGTACATAATTGTGTAAGCGGCAAACTCATAGCTTCTTCTGGAGACTGGTGCACCTAGCAGTGATTTCATTACTTCAGTTGAATTGAGGACCCTTCTTGTCGCAAATAAGTTGGTTTCTTGTGCCATGTAGCGAATGCAGTAAGTAATATTGCACATAAGAGTGAGCTAGGTAGCACTTTGTCCACCGTTCTTGTGCAGACGGGTTTTTTTCCGCAAGTGAAAACATATATTGTTTTTGCTCAGTTTCGGGCATAATGTACATCTTCGAAATGCAAAGTGATTCCACAATGCCTAGGGTGTTTACCTGACACACGAGAACATTTTGATGTTACCATTTCTAACAAATCTGACACTTTGTACGGAATTCTGCGTATTGTTGTAAAAACTTACCCGCTGGTCTTTCACACTCGAAAACTAACAAATTCCTTTTCTTGAGGCCAGAATATACTTAGCTAAAAAAAATAACTGATTTCAATAAAACAAAATATGGTGCCTAAAAGGGATATCTGGGATGTTAAAGGGCGCCGCTTCACAAATATAACTCCAGTAAGAATTTTCTTAATTCTTGCCTGCCGGCTGTGATGTGCTGAATATTGGAACCAGAGATGAGCATGGTGCTGTCCTCCGCATATGTAGCAAACTGAATGATAGTGTCTTTGTTGACGATATCATTTACACATATATTAAATAATAAAGTACGTAATGCACTTTGTTGCGGAGTGCCACATGTTAGGGGCAAGGACGAAGGCGTGTTCATCTACATATACACACTGATGCCTTCACCTCGGGTAAGATTTCAGTAGCGTAAAGCAATTTGCACAAACTCCATAAGCCTGTATTTTAGGGACAAGAATGTTGTGATCAAGAGAGTCGAAGACCTTACTGATATCGATAAAGATGGCTAGTTTGTCAATGTTTTCCAAAATAGCATTTTTTAGCGCCAATAAAGCAGTCTCCATTGATCTCTGTTTTCGGAAACCAAGTTCTTCAAGGAACTTAATTCTGCGAGGAAAATTATCTTTTGTATTCCCTTCAAAAAAATTGGAAGCACAGATATTGGTCGACAGTTCAAGGATAAAATTAAATATATGTGTAAGCACCGGAATTATCAGTGGTGAAACATATTTAATTGTTTTGATCTGTAAATTGTCAGTATTTAAGGCTCAAAAAAGTGTTTTGTATTTCTAATTCATCCGCTGGGCGTGCTTGCAAATGCCTCACTTCCACTGACTGACACATTGCCTCTCTTCCAGCGAGGACCTGTGTGCTTGGTGGCTGCAACAAGCTGCACCTGATACGCAACCATCGTCTGGAGCCAGTTTGCTGCACTGTGCCATTGTTGTGCCATGTGTTGCTTGCACGTGTGTGTAACCTGTCCTGCATTGTAGCCCTTTCTGCAGTAACCCATTTCAGCATTGCTGCCTTGTGCAAGGGAGGTAGTCAGCAATTTTGGTGAACCCTAGTCTGATTAGTCAAATGTTTTAGGGGAATCACCCAAGGTGGAGTAGATTTGCAATAAGGGAGTAATTACTCACTGACATCCACCCGAGCGCAGCCATACAGCTGTCAATGGAGTGGGTGTCGGTAAATCTACTCCACCTTGGGGGATTCCCCTAAGCATCTGACCAACACAGTTCCCACTTCGAGTTACTGATCAATTCGCTCTCGCCCTACCATAAGCTTGCCATCCTGGTTAGCTCAATTGGTAGAGCGACTGCTCCGATGTAGCGGTGGTCCCGGGTTCGAACCCCGGACCAGGACGAATTTCTCTTTAACTGCGAAGTTTCTGAGAAAAGCTGTATAGCTTTCCTTTGTAGCCGTATGGCTGCGCTTGGGTGGATGTCAATGAGTTATTACTCCCTTCTTATTAGTCTGATTGGCAGCGTCAGCAGTGTGAGTAGCCGTTACCAAATTTAGCACTTCAAGAGGAGTGTCGTCACAGAGTCTGCCAAAAGTTAGCATCTCCTGGGACTAGCTTTGTGCCAAGTTGAAATCGTTGTTTTTGCCCTAGCCTGACTGTGCAATGGTTCAAATGAACTGTACTGCAGGTATCAGTGAAGGATCAGTGCTGCAGCAATGGGCGGCCCATACAGTTGTGACTCTGTTAACATCTTGTGGGTGTTCTTGTCGTTGCAATGCACTGTGAAGCAGCTTTTCAGTGAGCGTTGAAGTAAATTCTGTTACTGCGCTTTCAGTTTGCTCTGGGGCCTCCGATCTTGCACTGCTCTTAGCACGCCACAAGCATTTGCCAGACCTAGCTTATCAGGATTGGGAAAAAAGCTCTCACAATAGGGTATTGTTTGTTTGCTTTGCAGACTGGCTGTGCTTTTGTATACACCCCATTTCCAGATAATGTTGAGTCACGAATTTGCTTTCACGCTTTTCCTTTCATAATTTTGGGTAACAAGGATGGTCACACGCTTCATGGTATATGCCATAGCGTGAGAAATTGTATGAGGTGAAAGCAAGTACCATGTTTATGCAAATACCATGTATTGCCGATTTTAAGTAGATTCCAATTATACGTCGACCCCCCAACTCACGGCCCCCTTTGGGCAAAAAAAGAGTTAGACTCCAAATTGAGGTTGACGCTGCCACACCCTGCAGTCCTAGCTCACCCAAAAAGTTCTTCTGAAGGCCGAGTCATAAAGAAACATTTATTCAGTCACGAGACATCTCTGACTCGGCGTTGCTTGTGAGGACACAGTCACGATCATCATCTTATGAGCCACTGCTGCCACTGGTGTGTCGGTAACAAGTTGCTATGGTATTAAAACAAACCTTTGGTGCATATCTCAATTAAATTCAAGTTTTTTTAAGCAGATTCACTTTCGCATCGTGTCTGACAACTATTATGGAATTACGAGCGCACGGGGCGTGATACGAGGGTAATCCCAAAAGTAAGGACTCCAAAGGGCCGCGGCCGCTGGGAAACTATTTGCGTGGCTGCTCGCCATACTGTTGTGTTCATTGTTCCCCGTATTCCAACTAAGCCATATCTTAGTGAAGCAGCGCAACGGCACAAGGCCAAGGGAAGAAGAGGACATGTTAAGATATGTTAAGATATGTCAGACCAACTCGCCCACCAGTTCATGTTGTACAACTAAGCCATGACTCAGCGCGAAAGGGATTGTCAGTCTTGGCACGGCAGCTATTTGAAATGGAGCTCCCGTTGGTCGCTACCGCCAGGCGCGAAGTTCACGCAGTTATTCGATTTTTGAACGCAAAAGGTGTTACACCAATCGAAATTCATCGCCAGCTGACGGAAGTGTATGGAGAGTCGTGCATGCATGTTAAAAACGTCCGGAAGTGGTATAGGGAGTTCGCAGCTGGTACTGAAATTCACGAGGAAGGAAGAAGCGGGAGACAGTAAATTTCTGAAGAGGCAGTCGGGGAGATCGAATAAATGATGCGGCAAGATCGGAGGATCACACTCGACGAACTCTGCCTTTTGGTTCCTGGTGTTTCTAGAAGCACTATTCATAGGATTTTGACAGAAAAGTTGAAATATCGGAAGGCGCACGCAAGATCGGCTCCGAGAATGCTCACAGACGACCATCAACGTTCTTGGTGGGTACAGCCGAAATAACAAGACGCAGACACAGAAAGGAACACGTAGAACGTACACGAAGCTGACTGTCAACTAAAATTTTATTGGAAAACCCGCGCTTTTTGTTTCCTTGTCAAAAAGATCTTGCTTTTATCTCCCGTGGGGTTCGTTCAAGAAGGAAATTTCTTTTCTTGATAGAGAGATTGATGGTGTACTAACGCACCGCTGTCCTGTTTCCCGTATCGCCAATGCCTCCAGGATCTCACGTGTCACTTGGTCTGCAAACCTTTTCATGACTTGAACTTCATGCAACTTGGGCTCACACTTGCGCACTTTTTTCCTTTTTTGTTTTCTTTACAATCTCTGCAATGCAGGGCTAGATTGCTGCTTGGGGCACCTGATAGCGATGATGCATGTTCCCTTATCCTGTCATTAAGGCACCTTCCCGTCAGCGATGATGCATGTTCCCTTATCCTGTCATTAAGGCACCTTCCCGTCTGCCCTATATATTGTTTGCCACAAGCCAGAGGGATATTATAAACCACACCTTTGACACACTCGCTGAATCTTGTTCGGTGTGCGATCTGGCATTGCTGCTTCTTTTGCCTGTTGACTCGGGAAACAAAAACAAAAAGCAAAACAAACAAAAACAAAACAAACAAACAAAAAACAAACAAACAAAAACAAAAACAAGGAAACAAAAAGCGCGGGTTTTCCAATAAAATTTTAGTTGACAGTCAGCTTCGTCTACGTTCTACGTGTTCCTTTCTGTGTCTGCGTCTTGTTATTTCGGCTGTACCCACCAAGAATTATGAACCAACTAGCTCAGTTTTCTACTCTTTTAACGACCATCAACGGCAACGCGTTGACTCTTCCCGCGAATTGCTTCGTCCTTATGGAGATGAAAAGGAGACCTTTTTTGGATTCCATTGTTACGGGTGGCGAAACCTGGGCATTCCACTTCACACCTGAGAATAAACAAGAATCACGTGAGTGGCGACACTCCTCTTTGCCCAAGCCGCGAAAATTCAATTGAACACAGTCTGCCGGTCAAACTCTTCCTCAGTGGCATGGCGGCGAGCTGGTATGACATGGGCACACAAAAACTGCCCCAGCGTCTGCAAAAATGCATAGACCGCAACGGCGATTGTGTGGAAAAGTAGAAGAATGATCTGCCTTTTAAGCGATTTTTAAATTGCTTAAAATAAACATTTATTTCTATTTATAAAAGAACTGGAGACCTTATTTTTGGGATGACCCTCGTATTATCCGTGACTTGGTTGAAATTACTTTTGACCCCGCATATAGGACGACTCCGATTATAAGTCGACCCCCAACTTTGGAAGGACATTTAGAAAAAAAAACATTGACTTATGCGCGGCAATGTACGGTATATAATGCAAGTTTTTTTTTTTCTTTCAATTCGTTGGTTTCGGTGTGCATTCCAAATCAGTGTACGAATGTAACGAGATTTTTTATCTCTCGCCGCTGGAGATAGCTGGAGTGACTTTCACCACAAGACTCACAAGCTGCTACGAGAAAAACTTTTTCGACAACCTTAGGGTGGAAACAACCTGGTGTGAGCTTTCTCAATGGTTGGGGTCATTGAGGAAGAGAAGGCACTGGAAGAATCAAATGGAGTGGGAAAAGGAAAGAAGGGTGAACAGGCGCGCCTATACTCCGTTTAATGCATAGCAGGCAACACTGCGGAGGTTGCTGAAGTGGTGCGTCCGCGAAACCTTATTACTCCACTACGTATCATTCGTTCTTCTCGAAACTTATGTCAGCATGTGGACGGATACAAAGAGCGATATAAACCGAAGCTGTAGCATTGAAAATCACAGTCGAAGCTGTGAGGCACTCAGTGTTCAGGTTTTGTAGCTACAATTTTCACCGAGTGTGAACTACTTTTTCGGCGCGGATTGAGTTAGAGTGATTCGCCCGATCAACCACGTATCATATCGCCACATGTAATTCTTGCTTCTCTAAGTCTCGATGAGCCGCAGGACAAAGTTCTGGCAGGAGTTAAAACGAACTCCAGAAGGTGCCAGCCACAGCACTTACAGTTTGTCGCAACGAAATGTGCTTGTGTTCCTTTTGGTTGAGTGGCGAGCTATATTTTGGGCGCATACTTAGCCTGTGCGAACAGGCACGCTAGCTTTGGCAGCATTGCCTGTTATGTATGAAACGGAGTATCATCATCATCATCAGCCTGACTACACCCACTGCAGGGCAAAGGCCTCTCCCATGTCTCTCCAATTAACCCTGTCCTTTGCCAGTTGCGGCCACTGTATCCCAGCAAACTTCTTAATCTCATCCGCCCACCTAACTTTCTGCCGTCCCCTGCTATGCTTGCCTTCTCTTGGAATCCACTCTGTTACCCTTGAGGACCAGCGGTTGTCTTGCCTTTGCATTACATGCCCTGCCCAAGCCCATATAGGGAGTATAGAGAGCACAATACATGACGCAGAGGTGGCATAGTGGCCGGCCGCTGCGTAGGAGATGACGTGTGTTAACGCGTTGGAGTCTTTGCTGCGTTCGGTGGCTTTGTGCACATGTCTGAAGTGTTTCAAATAACAGATACTGCTAGTGTAGTGCATACCGCTACCATTACTGCGTACCACGCCCTCCCACTGCACATTGTTAACTGGTCCCAGTACAGCAGGCGTGCGTGCTGTTGATGGCCTCAGGGCGATGAGGCCGCAGTGGTGGCGTGGGGTACGCGGGAAGGTTGAAGGTTGAAGGTTTATTTCCGCAACTGGGTGTTGCGAGGGCAGCCAGGGAAAAGGCTGTATGGACAGCTTGAGAGGTCCTGGCTTCCTCTTACAGTGCAACATTGACGGGGGCGGAGTACGACAGCAAACAAAAATGTAAAGAGGAAATCATATACGCTCAGAACAGAGAATGAGAAATGTACATTAGTATGTAGTGCACTGTGCTTGTAAAGGAAAAAAACTGCATTAGATCAAAGAGCCTATAGAGGTAAAGACGGGCACGAGAAAATAAAGGACAGCAAAATTGGCAGGTGCGCTCAAAATGGTAACAGCAAGAAAAAAAAAACTACTAAACGAACATTTGGGGCAATCCTCTCAGAAGAATATTGGATAAATCAAGATTCTGGTGGCAGTACAACTGGTTCAGAAGTGTCTGTAAGGTATGCTGCAACATTTGCTTGCCATAGTTTGTGCGGCATTCCTTAACATTCCAAGGCTCTGCTGCACAGGTATGACACACAGTTCTGCTTTGCTCTAACCTAGCAAATGTAAGCAAGAAGTCATCAATTTTCATTGTGGCGAGTTTACATTTATAGCACAGCCTATAGTTATACATGTACTTCATTGGTATGATGTGTTGATGGAAAAGGAAGTGGTCGCAGTACATGCTATGATAAAAGTACCGTATCCGTTGCTTCCATTTCTTGCATACCATCTAAGTTTTTTTCTGTCATCTCGACTGTGTGTAGTTGGCTTCAACAGGCTGAGGTCACTTCTGGGTGGCCACCCGTTTTGTGTGCATTTGTAGTGCCCTCAGTCGTGAGTGTGTATGCAACATTTTGTTTGTTTACACTGTCCAGTACACTTCCCTTTAGGTGGTGTTTCAAAAGAGGACTGTAGTTATCAAAAATATGTTTTAGATGTAATTGCGAGCGTTGGCGGGTGCCACAATATCGGTGAACCATTAGAAGTATTTTTTTAATACTTAACATTACTAACTATTATATTAACTGTAACTAAATATTACAGTTAGGCGTGCCTAAATACATTCAGATTTTTTCATTAAATTTTTTTTTTCCTTCTACGTGAAGGCTCGAACTTCCCCTTCCATTATATTCATGGCAGTGTTACATGCGTGTAAATATGGCAAACTTTCATTTTGATCTTGGCATCACGTTTTGTTTGGCATTACTCCAAAACTTCACTTGTTTGATAAGCTGTGGAGCATTAATATACTGTGAAGTTCTCGTTATTTTGAGCGGCACAGACGTAAGGTTTATTGCACTGGGAAAACGGTACTTGAGTTCTCATAGTGAAGCTGCAGTTTGGCTTGAGCGTGTGGCCTCTGGTTTTGGAAAGTGTTAAATGTTGCGGCCTTCTAAGTGTAAAGAATCTCTTGTGCTAACTATGGCTGCCATTAACGTGTGCTGCTGTAGTCATCTCCCTTATTTCAGGAGATGGTTGAGATGCAGTTTATGAACCCTCTAGTATTGGTTCAGTTAACTTCTATATGCATAGCATCCTACGTGTAGTACATCAGTTTTTGTGCAGCAACTCTAAAAGCTTATTCTGTAAAAGCTTGTGCCATGTAACCTAGGTTCAAGGGGCTCTAAACATTTCCTGTGCAAGGGTTGTGTTATGTGCGTTCAATTTTGTGCATTGTGTGCGTTGAGAAAGGTCAGCCAGCCTTCTCTGGATGATAAATTTGAACCCATCAACTACATTGGGAATCTGCAAGAAAAACAAATAATTTTTCACATTGTCATAATAGAACCAGTGAACGGGATGAAAAATGTGATTTTAAAGTTGATATGAAATGGTATGAAATGGAACAGGTATAGAATGCAGTGTCCTGCATTGCAGAGTGGCTGAAAAGTTGACGTTGAGAAAAATATTTCCGCCCATGAAGGGGTGATCCTGATTTCTGACGTGAAATAAGCAATTTGTGTTGAAAATATGTAGTTATTTTTTTTTATTTTTGAAGTTCTGGCATGTATGGTTACTCAGTTGCCTTGTCAGTCTTGAATGCCCATGCTGTTTTAGATTCCTGTCACGATTCTTTAGCTACGGGGGTGTGGGCTTGCTGCAAACACAGCACAAGCAGAATGCAGACTTCCGATCACACTTCCCTAGAACTCTTCCCTAGAGAGGACTGTAGAAAGTGAAAATGTGAAGCAAGCATTGCCTTTCACTGAGAACACTTGTGCAAGAGCACAGCCCCTAGCAAAGCAGTTTTGTTGATAAGATTAGACTTCATTTGATCTAACCGCCGTGGGGGCTCAGTGGTTGTGGTGCTCGGCTGCTGACCCGAAAGACGCAGGTCTGACCCCGGCCGCGGTGGCTGAATTTCTTTGGAGGAGAAATTCCAGAGGCCCGTGTACTGTGCGATGTCAGTGTACGCTAAAGAACCCCAGGTGGTCGAAATTACCGGAGCCCTCTACTACGGCGTCTCTCATAGCCTGAGTCGCTTTGGGACGGTAAACCTCGATAAAACCAAATCATTTGATCTGCATCAGACTGCTCAAGCTCTTCAGACAAGTGTTTTCGGGTCTTGGAACTTACCTCTGCTTGAGAAGGAATGCGTACTGTGGGGACATGTACATGCATGCAAGAAGACAGGCTTGTGAAAGTCCCAGTTAGCATAAGAGAGATGACGTGTGTGCTGGAGAGGAACTTGAAGAACACATCACGAGCTAGTTGGTTTCCCATCACAACGAGAACAGTGCAAACTTCACGAAGGACGCAGAAAGGGGAGACGAGACACAGGCACCGACTAACAACTCACTAACTGACTAACAGAGGCGCTGACTAACAACTTGTTAGTCAGCGCCTGTGTCTCATCTCGCCTTTCCACGTCCTTTGTGAAGTTTGCACTGTTTTCGTTGTGACGGAGAGGGCAGCCGAGTGCTGTGGGCCGCGCAGTGATGAGGGGTGGGATCTTGCAGGAGGCCGCCGCCGGACGTTCCCGTGCGACCGGTGCCCCTTTGTGGCGGGTGACCGGGTGGGGTTTGAGCGTCACCAGCGCACGCACACAGGCGAGCGTCCGTTCCCATGCCCACTGTGCGGCCGGCGCTTCAACCACAAGTCGAACCTGGCGACACACATGCGCCGCCACACGGGCGAGAAACCCTTCCCCTGCGACGTGTGCGGCCGCCAGTTTGGCTTCAAGGTGGCCCTCGTCAAGCACATGCAGGAGGAGCACACAGCCGGCACTGAGCCACTCAGGTGGGTCCAGGGGATCATCCAGACTATAGTTGGATACAGATTAAGTTCACAGTGCACCTACGGGGCAGAAATGTGGAGGCTAACAAAGAGGGTTCAGCTTATGTTACGGACAACGCTACGGAAAGAAAAATGATAGGTGTAACGTTAAAGGGACACTGAGGAGAAATTGAAGTTGGCTTCTATTGATAAATTACCCGCTCCTGATTACAAAAATTCCACTCATACTGACAACAAAGCCCTTGTAATGTAGAAAAGAGCAAGAACCAAAATACAGGTGTTTCCGCCACTGCCCAAATTCGCAAGTACGAGCGCGATGACGTCATAGGACAAGACAGTGTTGCTAGAACCAATGGTTCTAGCAACACTGGGACACGACAAGCCACAAATCACTGAGGCTGACAAACGAAGGTTGCGCGGTTGAATACTGAAGGAAGTTTTGTTTTGAAACCAATAGTGCGCTTTTATCACTCAAGGAAAACCGACAAAAGACAACCTTAATGTTGTAAGCGAAGAAAATCAATACCTAGCGGCCCCACAGGTGGCCAGATGAGTTTTGGTATATCATGGCGCTTCGCGTCTATGTGCTCTGCATGCCCGCGTGGTTTTCACGCGCCTCGATTTACAAGCGCGGGACAGCAGAGGAACTCCAAGTGCTGCTCCAAATGCTAGTTAACTTTTGAAGGAGCCTGTTAAGGTTGGTCAGATGATCGCCACGCTCAATGAAAAACTATGATGACACGATTTTTGGTGATCGTACAAGGCATTTTGCAGTGTAAAGAGCACCTTGAGTCTTCATACGCTCGCCCGGCAAAACGATCCCGGTTGTACCAGTCAGCTTCCAACTACTTGACGCTCTGTGGGGCTGAGGTCGCTGAAGTGCAGGCCGAAGTTATTAGACACTTTTATCATACCGTGTACCGTGTTTCCGTTATCGGTACCTGAGTTCCGGGAGCTTGCGCGCAGCCAATGCATGCGCAAATCTCCTTGACGTTGCCAGATAGCGCCACGTACCCAGCAGCTACGCACGCGCCTGCAGCATCGGGACCAATCAGCACGTGCTCACCGGCGGTAGGCGGGCTCCCGGTACTCCGCTAACAGTAACAAGGAACACGGTATGCTAAAGGTGTCTATTTGCAAGAACTTCGTTGATGACTTTGAGAACGGGATCGATCGTAACGCTGGCAAGACGCCGGTGCAAACGTAAACGAAGCGACGGCCGCAATAGCCGATAGATGCCTTCAACGTGCGGCCGGTGGTACCTTTCATTTCGGCTGCTGCCAGGCTGCAATGCTGGCCGCCAGAAATCACGGAGTCTGCGTTACGTCATGTGCACATCATGTTTCACGTCATGTTCACGTCACTTAGTCCTGTGTCGTCATAAGAGAGTCCCAAGTTTTAATCAGCAGCGGGAAAAACTTTTTCAACTTCGAATCCAAATTTCTTAGGTATAAATGCATCTTTCGCTGCCGGCCAAGAGGCAACAAAGCCATGAAATGCCTAACTATCGGATTTTGCTATAAAAAAAAATATTAATAGAGCTCTCCTCACTGTCTCTTTAAGAGATCAGAAGCGGGCGGAGTGGGTGAGGGAACAAACGTGGGTTGTTGACATTCTAGTCGAAATCAAGAGGAAGAAGTGGGCTTGGGCAGGCAATGTAATGGGAAGGCAAGATAACCACTGGTCCTTAAGGGTAACAGAGTGGATTCCAAGAGAAGGAAGGCGTAGCAGGGGGCGGCAGAAAGTTAGGTGGGCAGATGAGATTAAGGAGTTTGTGGGGATACGGTGGGCACAGCTGGCCAAGGGCAGGGTTAATTGGAGAGACATGGGAGAGGCTTTTGCTTGCAGTGTGCATAGTCAGGCTGATGATGCTGATGATGACTGTACTTGGTAGCAGCACAAAAGATGGAGGTGACGTGGCAGGCGAAGTATACCACATGACCAGCATGGACATTATGGTATTGCTGTTATTTAATCCACTGCCGTGCATAGTAGCCTTGCTTTCAGCGCTGCCCACACCACGCTTCTCCTTCGGATGCTTTGCATATCGAGCAAACGTAGGTCATCGGCGAGCGCTCAGCCCATGGTTATTTACTGTTAGAATGCAACCTTTTTCTGGCTTTTTTGTGTTGACATGTTCTTTCCGGGGTGGTGATTGAGAGACGCTCTTCAATCTCCATGCTTGCTTGAAGCACGAGTTGTTCTACTTCCAAGGAGCACGTTTCCGGCGCCCCCTCGTTCGCTATAACCGAGCGATGAGGGCAAAGTTGTTCGTTGTCCCTAATGCATATTTTGATTGTAGCACTGCACTCGTTTGTAATGAGCAAGTGTTTGTTGTAGTATCTGCGGCTGTTGTAAGTGGTCTCGACTGTGCACCATAATACTACAGGAATGAACAATGAAACTGCCTGCGCCAACGAGCACCACAACTGTTTTGTGGAGTGCAGTGTAAGCGGTCGTGCAGTCTATTCCTCTTAGTCCCAGTTGGGGGTACAGTAATCACCCACTGCAGCAAAAGGCCTCCCCCATATCTCTCCAATTACTTCTGATGGTTTTCACACCGAAGCCCTCCGAACAAATCATTTTCCACTTCATTTTAGCAACTGACTCGAACCACGCTTCTCCGTGGTTCACATACATTTTTAAGTGATCTCTTCTGCTGGGAAGCGACTCTCTCATTGATTCAAACTTCAAGGGAGCAGAGATTTTAGTTCAAATTATCGTATCTTAATGTGATCAAAGTTTAAGTGTGATTTGCTTTATGGATATCTATTCGTACAAACAGCGTTTGGAACCTTTTTCTCTCTGGAAGCGTAGCTGTAAGCATTAGAACTACATAAAGATGGTTGAAAGGCACTGATATAAGCCTTACTGCACTAACTTCTGCATGAAACAGTTTCAAAGGAAATTTTTGGAGAGGTTCTGGATTTTAAAAGCACAACAATGAACTTACCACCTCAGAGTCAGAAGCCAAATGACGGCTAGAAAAAAGTGGGCCTGTTATTCTGAGGCTACTTGATCTCTGTGACATTGTAAGCAAGTACATGGCTTTCAAGTCGTGAAAAATGGCCAGAAAATTTTTTTTTTAAAGTAATTTACAGTAAGACCTCATTAATTCAAAGTGATTGGGACTGCGAAAATGTTTTAATTAACCAGGTTTTCAAAGTGTCTGAGCACAGCAAACAAAATGGGACCCAGGAAAACAATTGTCATTGCAGGAACGCACTACGTTTATTGGGAAAACTTGGTGATTATCGTATCCTCCCGTGTGTAAGTCTGCCCCCCAAATCACAGCCCAAAAAGTTGGACTCCACTTATAAGCACCCCCGTCTCTCCCCTGCCCCACATCATCCCGCTGCTGCAGGATGGTATTGCAGCGCACACACAACTGGAAGCCGACCATGTGATCACAAGGACAGCAGTCCGAAGCCAACAGAGGGCGAAGTCCTTTCTTCCACACTTGCTTGCAGCCCAACTAACTGAACTGCAAACGGTCCTGTAGTTTTGGATTCTTGCACAACACATGCCTCAGAAATCATCGGTGGTTTTCCTCTCGCACGCTACCTACTGCTCGTCCGAGGAAGTGACCGCCAGCGTGAATCATCATCATCATCATCAGCCCGACTGCACCCACTGCAGTTCAAAGGCTTCTCCCATGTCTCTCCAACTGACCCTGTCCTTCTTTGCCAGTTGCGGCCACCGTATCCCCGCAAACTTCTTAATCTTATCCGCCCACCTAACTTTCTGCCGCCCCCTGCTACGCTTGCCTTCTCTTCGAATCCACTCCGTTACCCTTAAGGACCAGCGGTTATCTTGCCTTCGCATTACATGCCCTGCCCAAGCCCACTACTTCCTCTTGATTTCAACTAGGATGTCATTAACCCACGTCTGTTCCCATCTCTTCACGTTACACCTATCATTTTTCTTTCCATAGCTCGCTGCGTTGTTCTTAACTTAAGCTGAACCCTCTTTGTTAGCCTCCACGTTTCTGCCCCATAGGAGAGTACTGGTAAGATACAGCTGTTACAGATACAGGTACAGACAGACTTGAATAACTCCCCCACAGACCACTCAGTTTGTTCGGCAGTTCTGAATATGGTGCCTACCGTCACCTTCCTTGTTGAGATGTTAGAATATGTATAGCGCTTTCCCAGTGATAAGCTGATTTCAGTAATAGTTGAAAAAAAACAATGCTGCTGAGAGGTTTACACCATTGGTGAGCACTGCCACCTCAGAAAGCACGTGCTAGTGTTTGCTCCCACCCTTGCAAGGCACTGTTTCAGAAGCAGAGGCTACAGAGCGAGGCAAGGGGCTGGGGCAGCGAACGTGACTAAAGTGCTCTGTGGGGTTGCTCGTTCTGAGCTCTGCCGAGTGCTCTTTAGTGGAGCACACTTTTCTGCAGGTGAGGTAAAGAATGCACCCCAGCAAAATTCAATGATGACTGCGTCCACTTAGCATGGGAGTTGTGCATTTTTTTGAACCTGATTATATGCTTTTCATCACTGAAATGTTTGTGGCATGCAGTAGTAGAAAAATGCACTCTGGACGAGAAATTTATTGTCTTAACAGCACTGCAGAGAGGCCACCCCTCTTGGAGATGGTTGTGTTATATTTCACGCAGTTTGATGAGGTACCGGAATGATCTGCATCTCTTCAATACAGGGACTCCTGTACATCGGTATTAACACACCTTCCACCAACATATGCATGGGGCCGCAAGTCGTCATTTGTGATCGGATGGGCAGATCTACGTTCCGTGGGCTGCGGTGTGTGCCACACGTCAGAGCATTTTTTTTGTTTTACTGTTACTTGACTCAGAGCGCACAGACACAGGCTTACTCCTTGGCAAACACAGAACGGGCTACCCAGACCTACCACCTAGATTTGAAGCTTGGCTGGTAGGAAGTTTGGCACAATACGAGTCCGATAAATTGCCTGGTAGAAGTGCATTGTGTACAGTGTAACTAATTATGCTGTTACATATTTCTTGGACCTCCATGTCTTAAGGGAGGACACAGCCTTTGACACCATCTTTCTTGTTTTTTGGTGGATTCTGGTGAAATTTTTTTTTCGTATGTTGTAATGCTGTCAGCCTTAAGTTTAAGCTCAAAATTTCGTTTGATTTCTGAATGCATGCTATTAGTGATTACACTGTTCAGTTTTTTCCCGCTGCACAGTATTTGATGTTGTTTTTTTCATTTTTTTTTACAGTGCAGTCGGCACCTTCGTGTCTAAACTGTAAACTAAATGTCACACCAGAGATCTACCGTCCATCTAAATGAACAACCAAGATTGTGATTGTATACAGTGGAATTCTGTGAGTACAACAAACTAAACAAGTTCAAAAAGGGTAGAGCAGTCACGAAGCTGATCATCTGGCAAGGAAACTGGAACAGAGAAACACATCCATTTTTCAAGCGTTTCGCTGATATGCAGGGCAGTTCATGAAACAATTTTTTTTTAGACTTCCCCTGGATTTCAACATTGAAACTTCGGGAAAGCATAGAAAACGAGGTATACGAGTGAATAAAATAAAGCCCCTGAAATGCTAACAACTATTTTTAACAACCATGAGGCTAACGGCTGTAAAACAGTAAAAAAACCAGAAAACCGAGCTGATAAAACAAAACGAGGGGCTGTCGTATTTGGTCTTTGTGGAACTGGGAACATAGGTGTAGTCATTACGAGTAAATCCTCGTTGAGCTTTTGTGCCCTGCACAGTTTTCTTCTCTTTGCCCTTGAATATTTTTCTCACTGAATCTGCCTGATACACCCACACTGTGATCAGCTGCCATCTTTGTAAGAAAGCTGATCCCGTGGTGGCATTCGGCATCTCCAGAGTACACCACACTTTCAGTTGTGCAGACACGGCTGTGATTAGCTCACATGCAAGGACTGAGGATAGTGTCTTCTTATTTTGTTTCCACAATGAGTGTGAGTGTGGCTTTGCAATTCTGGATATATTCACTGGATATTTATTCTTTATTTACTTATTTAACACCCCCGAACACCCCCGGTGCCCTCAGTTCGAGTGTATTACATGAGGGTTGTAAAATGAAGACTCATGATAGGAGGATGCATAGGCAAAAAGAAACAACAGTAAAGTCCACGGATAGAATCATATTTGCTAGCACTTAGTGAACACATGAGACAAGAACACATATACACAGGACAGACGCTAGTCCTGTGTATTTGTGTTCTTGTTTTGTGTGTTCATTAAGCACTAGCAAATATGGTTCCAAACGCTTTCCAACTAGCCCTAGTTTCCGCCTTAATAAAAGTCCACGAAACAAGTTACATTGCAGCGGATTCGTAAAAATAAACAAGAATGGAAATTTCTGAATAGAACAATGCGGTTGTTAGGCAGAACAAGTAAAAAAGGCATTATGATTGGTTTAGCTCTTCAAATACTGCTTTCTGTCTGGGAGCTGCATTTTTTTGCATATTTTGGAGTCTAATTAGCCTCACTCCATCTGCCACGTCATTCTTGACTTTGCAGTTTTTTTTTTCTTTTCTGAAGCGGTAGCCTGGCTTGCTGCGCAAGTCATTAGGCCTATTCGCTGGAGCTCAGTGTTTTGAGGCTGTGGTGCACCCTGACTGGCTGCCTCTTTTTTTTTGCATTCTTGAGACCTGTTCGTGGCTTCCTGCATGGCTCTGAAGAGGCCAGGCACACTGCATTGGCTTGTTGGTTGTTTATTTCGGATGGTACGCATTCCGGATGGTTTGGTTTGGTTTGGTTTATTAGGGTTTAACTTTCCAAAGCGACTCGGGCTATGAGGGACGCCGTAGTGAAGAGCTCCGGAAATCTCGACCACCTGGGGTTCTTTAACGTGCACAGACATTGCACAGTACACGGGCCTCTAGAATTTCGCCTTCATCGAAATTCGGCCGCCACAGCCAGGATCGAACCCGTGTATTTCGGTTCAGCAGCTGAGCGCCATGACCACTGATCCACCGTGGCAGGGCATTCCAGATGGTATGAGTATTTTTTGTGACCCCGTGAGATTTGTACCATCGAAATTCTACTGTAATTACTTACGTACCGTAAAAACCCAATGCAACATGCATAATTTTCGTGATCTGCATTGTGTTCACAATCTGTTTTGCTTTTGAGCAAACCCCTAGGGTGGGAACTGTGGCTGGATTTTGTATTCTTTTTTGTGGATTCCACAATAGCCTTCCTCGTTGCAGCATGGAAAAACTAAAACATCCCTTTGTGCATTCGTATCGTCCTTAGTTCTAAGCACTGGTCAGGTTGTGATGCTTACAGTTCACATGCAAGTAGTACATTTCCTGTATACTGAAAAAATTGCACGCAAACACGAGGACTAAGCAGAGGCAAGGATGAGTGCTACTCACAACTGAAGTTTTATTCCGAAAAACATGCACAACTAAATAGGAAAAAACAAAACAAACCACACCAAGCTATCATGAGGAACATCACGTGTCACCCCCTTTATACCCGAGTGATTTGGCCAAAAACCAGAACGCCCTATCAGAGAAGCGGACTAAAGTCTGGCGGAGATGCATTTATCTCCGCTGATACGCATATGAAACGCTTCCATGAGCTCCGGCACAAGTTGATCCCTATACCTAAACAGAATTCTTGTTTTGTCAAAGAGTGGTTTACATTGCTTCTTCTTATAGCTCGCAGCACAAGTGCAGCGATGTTTTTCTGGCCAAATCACTCAAGTACACGGGGGGTGTCAGGTGATGTTCCCGATGATAGCTTGGTCTGGTTTGGTTTTTTTTTTTCATTTATATGTGCATGTTTTTTGGAATAAAACTTCAGTTGTGACTAGCGCTCGTCTTTGTGTTTGTCCCTGCTTAGTCCTCGTGTTTCTGCGCAATTTTTCCAGTACGCACATCAACCAACTAGCCACACTTTCTCCCTTCCTAAGTACATTTCCTGTCCCTGGATGTGGATGGTCCCTCTCTCTCCAGGTGTGCCATCTGCTCGGCGGTGTTTGCGGCCCCGGGGGGTCTGGAGGCCCACATGCAGGGACATGCGGAGGAGCCCCTCTTCACCTGCATCGTGTGTGCACGGCCTTTCAAGCACCGCCGCAACCTGGCACGACACATGGAGTGCCACCAGGAGTAGTAGAGGGCGCCACTGCACTGCCATCATCATCAGCCTGACTACGCCCACTGCAGGGCAAAGGCCTCTCCCATGTCTCTCCAATCAACCCTGTCCTTTGCCAGTTGCGGCCACCCTATCCCCGCAAACTTCTTAATCTCATCCGCCCAGCTAACTTTCTGCCACCCCCTGCTACGCTTGCCTTTTCTTGGAATCCACTACGTTACCCTTAAGGACCAGCGGTTATCTTGCCTTCGCATTACATGGCCTGCCCAAGCCCATTCCTTCCTCTTGACTTCGACTATGATGTCATTAGCTCGCGTTTGTTCACTCACCCACTCCGCCCGCTTCCGATCTCTTAACGTTATACCTATAATTTTTCTTTCCATAGCTCGCTGCGTTGTTCTTAACTTAAGCTGGACCCTCTTTGTTAGCCTCCACGTTTCTGCCCCATAGGTGAGTACCGGTAGGATACAGATGTTGTATACTTTTCTCTTCAGGGATATTGGTAAGCTACCATTTATGATCTGAGAGAACCTGCCATATGCGCTCCACCCCATTCTTATTCTTCTAGTTATTTCCCTCTCATGATCGGGATCAGCTGTCACTACCTGCCCTAAGTAGACATATTCTCTTACTACTTCCAGCACATCTAGTATGCCTCATTTTCTATGCTGTCCTGAAGTGTGATAGCTCAAAGTCGTCAGGAAGGGCACTAAATAATTTTTTTGTGCTCCTCAGTAGCACTGCATATGGGGGAATGCTCGAAAAATCGTATTCCTCCGTTTCAGTTTTCTGACTAGATACGGACATTGTGCGGGAAATTTTTTCATTTGGCTATTTTGATCCCATTTGTTTTGCTGGGCTCACAGAACTGTGCTATGTGCGGTGATGACTTTACTTTTCCATTTCTGTGAATTGTCAATTTTGGTTTGACATCACGTTTACACTTTGCACACATCTATGCTAACTGCTTTGCAAAAGATGAAAACAAGAACTTGTCTGAGAATGTTATCAAGCAGAGCATGCACTCAGAAATGCAAGGAATGCTGAACCAGTCATCTATATAGTACAGTTAATCTAATCTGCAGGTGTTTCGTAAGGTGTTTAAGAGAAAAAAATTGTATAACAACAGTTATCCAGATATCACAATGAATTTTTTTCACACTCAAGCGGGAGCCTGGTCTTGTAAAGAAAACTTTATTAATGTAGTCATATAGTTATGAAATTTTCAGGGCACATGTATTTTTGGTGCACTGATTCTAGATATGTCACTTAATTTCATGTAAAACAATTCCTTGAGCACTTGTGTAAGTTTTACGCAAGTATTTTGCGAAGAGTTTTGAAGAAAATTTGGTGCGGGAAACTCGCTGAAATGTATGCCATTGGGTTCTCTTGATACCAAGGAATGATATATAGGTAAAATTATTATAAAATTATGATGATAGCCAGGACCATAATTTTACCCTTATTGTAGTGTCAAGAGAACCCGAAGGCATACATATCAGCAAGTTTCCCGCAAGAAATTTTTTTCAAAGCTCTTTGCAAAATACTAGCATAAAAATTGCATAAGTGCTCAAGGAATTGTTTTACATAAAATTAAATGACATATATACAATCGCCACACAAAAATACATATTCCCTGAAGCTTTCCTAACTGTGACTTCATTAATAAATTTTTTTTTCAAGACCAGGCTCCCCTTAAGTTTGAAAGCATCGCTAACATGCAGAAAAAGTTTTATCGAAGTTCATCAAAAAATAGTTGGGAGTTCAAAGCCGCGTCCTCCCTTAAAACTCGTTGAATGGTAAAATTCTGAGTTCCAGGCCAGCTTCTTGTCTCATCTGTTTCATTGTCGCCCTTGTCGTTGTTTCCTTGCACACTTCCCAAAATGCATTCATGGCATGTAACCATCAAGTTCAGCTGAGTTTGGTTTCAGTTGCTTCAGCTGCAAATGTCAGTCTTTAGCAGAGTTGTTCGCTCACCTGCTGTAGGATAAAGCACTGGTAAGAATAAAATGGGTGCGTGCACATAGCCCACATTTAAAAATATGACTGGCATGTGAAAATGAACCTCTCGGTAATAAAATTGCTTCATCTCACACTTCAAATCTGTTATGTGGCTGAAATTTCTCTGTTTTGTGTACCACATTCTGGTGCTCAAACTCCTCATGCATGCTAGAATTCTCTTGCATGTTGCATTGCGTGTTATCAACTTCTATAAATTGATAGTACAGTCTTTGTTGAAAGTAACCAGGCTCCATGGTTTGCATCTCATTTGTATAACAGCCCTCACGGCTTCCCTAAAGATCAAAAAGTCCCTTGAAGGTGAGAACAGGGGTTCTTCTTACCGTAGAGTGATTTAGAGCTTGAGGGCTGGCATAATAGCTTTACTATATATGGCTGAGAAGAAAAAAACGTGCAACCTGGTTACTTTTGACACAAACTCTACCTGGTGCTCATCTGCTGCTCTTTTGTAATTGCATCTCAGAGCTGAGTTTCGGAATGTTGTGGTTAAAGGGGGACACCCCGTATAGAACTGTTTTCTTCATTTATGGACAGATTTGCACCAAATTTTCACTTTTTGTACATTTTTATATGCTGGTTGAAAAACTGTGAACGGTTCCAGCCTGCAGGCCTGCAGCACACAGTTTTATATTTATCATTGAAAGTACGCGTCTTTTGTTAGGAGGAAACTTGGTTAATAAACATAAGACTTTGTGTAGAAGCTTTCAACTTATAAATGATCTAAGTCACCAAGGAGTGCAATAAGGCATAAATAAGGATTCTAGGACGATTGGACGAAAGTTACAGCTGGTCAAACTTGACAGAGAAAAACCTCATTTTGGCAACTGAGAGAAATTATTTATTTTGAAAATTTTCCTGGAGAAGCAGTGGTTTAAAGTTAGCATTATTGCACAACCTGTGCACTTATCTTTCTGGCACCAAAAGAATTGTGGTAATAGATGATATAGGCTTCGTGTGCTGCAGCTTTGAGCCCAACAAGTGTCGCACGGAGGCTGGATGGACTGGCTGCTTCGGCACAACGGGAAAGCTCCACAGTGTCTGACAGGTGGCGCCACCTGTCAAACACGGTGGAGCTTTCCCCTTGTGTCGAAGCAGCCAGTCCAGCCAGCCTCCGTGCAGTCGGCATGGCATCTCGTTTGGGTCGCACCGAATTGCAGACGAAAAAAGGTGACACCATTTTTTGTTGCACGTACGGTTGCCACAGAGGATTTAGAAATGTCGCAGGGAAGATTCCGAACATGAATTGCTATGGATTTTCATGTAAAATCTAGGAAAAAGGGTGACGGAAGCGGTGGAATCAGAGCGGTGCCAAGAGCAAGGTAAAAAAGTGCCATTTCGTCTTGAGCTGTTTTTGTCTTTCTCCAAGGTTGCCATTGGAGATAACACCGCGTTTATTTCACTGTTTAGTGGGGACGCGGTGAACCGTGGTAATCCATACAACGTCGCCCCAAGTACGCATACACATAAGAACGGCAATTAATTGTGTGAAGATGTTTCATATCCCCAGGGCAAGAGTGCCCATTTATTTGATTCCTCACATGAGTAATATCACACGGATGTATTATATTCTGGCCAGCCTACAGCCATCAATCTATAGTGCCAAAAAGCCTGACAATCCAGAGGAGTGTCGAGATCTCAGGCCGGTCGCAGTTTGGAAGAAATGAGCCGAACTAACTGTTCATCTGAACGTTTCCAGAAGCTCGCGCTGAGACTGGCAACAGGTTCTGTTCCAATGCCACGAAGTATACATTGTGCATGCATTCCCTGTAATAAACATTGTTTCCATTGTCAATGCAGCCTTTTTAACTGTGCCCTACAGCAAGGACACAACACTTTCAGACAAGGAACATGAAATTAGGGGGACAAGGTATTAGCCCCCAACATTTTTCATAAAGTTCTTTCCTCCACCTCGTGACAAGTTGCCAGCCACTTTAAAAAATACTTCAAATAGTATCCTTCAAGCTTAGGGATGTACTCGGAGAGAAATTTTTCATCCCTGTCAACGCTTATGCTCACACTCTGTTTCCTTGAGTATATACAAACAAATGTGCTTCATCAATATTTAAACATACAATCACTTGTGTGAAGTATGGGTGGATTTTTCATAGGGTAAGCTTCCCATTTAAGCCGCCGCAATGGCTCAGTGGTTATGGCGCTCGGCTGCTGACCAGAAAGACACGGGTTCAATCCCAGCCACAGCAGTCGAATTTCGTTGGAGGAGAAATTCTAGAGGCCCATGTACTGTGCGATGTCAGTGCACGTTAAAGAACCCCAGGTGGTCGAAATTATCCACAGCCCTACTCCACAGTGGCCCTCATAGCCTGAATCACTTTGAGACATTATACCCCATAAAACCAACCATACCTTTCCAGTTACACACTGAATGAATACACATAGCTAACTTCGGGATCAGCATCGATAAGCTTTGAAGCCTTCAGCGAAAAAAGTGCACTTGAAAGGCAGCCACGCAAGATATCTTTTAAAATATTCAAACGTTTTCAATTCGATGAAATCCACAAAACAGCACACGCTGTTGGTTCCGACTCCCATGTCGCAGAGCAGCCAGAAAGTAGAGCGGGCAGAGAGTAATGACAGGAAAGTTAAAGATATGGCCTGAAGGTGGCGCCAGTTGTTCCGACAGTGGTGCCTTCTTGCAAGCACACGAGGCGCATAGAACTGGAGAAATGGCTCCTCCAAAATTCTGCATGTGCCAAAATTGTGGTTTTGAGAAATCGAGGGAAAACGTTTTTGGAATATTTTTGTGGCACCAAGGCTAGCTAGAAATCACTTAGGTGAGTTCTGGCTGGTTTCTGATGTGGAAGCGCCATTTCCCGTCGACATAATTGCGCTTGCAACAAGGAAGTTGCCGGCTAACAGATGGCATGGTCTGGAGGCTGGAACCCGAGATGAGAGAGTGCTTTTGCACTGCTACCTCCCCGAAGTTGCAGCGCGCGATTGTATCTCATAACGGCGCTGTGATCGCAGTCAGCCCTTAACATTTGCTCATCTTGCCCCTGAAGTTTATTTCGTCAAGGCGTCCGGTTCCGCTCGTTGCGGTACGCCGTTCCGCGACCGCCGCTGGCGCCGCACCACCAGCTTTACCGGAAAGATCGGTCTATTGCGCCGTTGCCGGCTGTCAACGAAAGCTGCTTAGGTACCGCTTCTTAATCTGCACAATCACGATTACGCTGTATGCGGCAGGAATCGCTCTGGTCACTCCGCTGTCGCGCTAAGCACCGCCGGTGACGACGTTATCGGGCCATCGCGAAACGTAGGGGCTTCATCGCTGATATTAGATAACGGGATGCGACGATGCAGGGTACCCAACGCGCTTCGGACCTCTACCTTTCGCTCTCTCGGGATGTGTGGCGACTCATCGCTGTCACATGCTGTCACGCTAAACGCCGCTGGTTACGGCGTTATCGGGCCGTCGCGGAACGTCTCTGACTGTAGACACCAGGATGCGCCGATGCAGCGTACCCAGAAGGCCCCTGTATGTTCCAAAGGTAGCGCAAACCATTGTTCAAAAAGGAAAGGAGAAATTCCTCCCTGCCCTCTACCCCTCTCTTGACTTCGCCGTTTTCTGCTCTCCTATTGGACGAGGCTTCATACGTGACGAAGAACCCGCTCTTGCTCTTCTGCTCTTGCTCTTCTCAAGAACCCGCGTGGCCTTCGTTATAGTGCTTAGGCACTATACTTTCTATATATTCTAGGCACTATACTTTCGTTATCGCGGGAAAACGGCGCCATTAGTGAGCGTAGAAACACTGCGACACGTGTGCGCCGCGCACACGTGTCGAGGGAGGGGCGAGGAAAGGAGGAGTTTGCGCTACCTTTGCAAAATACAGGGACCTTTTCGAATCTCTACCTTTCGCTCCCTTTTAGCACTTTTAACCTAGACTTGCGCAAATCTAAATATTTCGCACTTAGCGCCCGACGAACCTCACTTCGCCGTGGCAGTGTGACGGTAGGATCAACTTAAAATGACGCCGGGCTGCAAGCGAAGCAGTCAACGCCGCAAGGCAACCAAACAGGCAACCAAAAGTTACCATTTTGGTCACGTGATTTGGGAAAGCAATAGCAGCACGCATTGTGCTCAAATTTGGTTGTTTTCCGCTTGAATGGTTTTGTTGTGGTTGCCAACTGTAATATGGGGATAGCCTGAATCGCGACCGTACAAATGAAAACCAAAACGAAACCTGGTCTCCGCCGGCGTCGCAAGACCTCATGGGGGCGAACGTTCTCCTGCATCTCGTCCCGTCCGGCCGGGGAGTATATCCCCTGCCCTAGCGTGGGCGAGCATTCGCTCATAACCTTGCTGGCGAGTCGGACGTCCTCGATACCTTAGCGTATTTCCCTGCTAGCTGGCGTTATTGTTGTAGGAATAAATGCCTTGTTTGTGTCAGCCACAGTGTGTGGTTCTTTTGTCTCCTCAGAGCAAACCCTAGATAAGGACATATCCAACGCTACCACAAAGACCGCGCGGAAGACGGAAGAAAATCCAGACGCTTAAATGCCACACATGCTCGAGGCGTACGGCAGTCTACACAAGTGTTGGCTCAGAGCCAAGCGCAACCGTGGACTGAAATTACATGTGGCCTGGCTCAGCAAGGAGATGGAAGAGTACGCGTGAAAACTGAGCAGAGAGCATTGACATCAAACTTGTGACACTCTGAACGGGCAGTTAGGCAAAAAGAAACACCTGGCATCTACTGAAACATCTCCTTTACCCAGGGGCGGCCAGATCAGCTACACAAGAGAACATACAGAGGGTTATACATGGTTTCCAGGGTCACTACGAGGAGCTGCTAAGGGTATTAACAAAAATTGCCCACGATTACGTTACTTCCTAATGCGAAATTTGAGCGCAGCACATCCGCTGTTTCAGCTTTTCGATAGATTGAGGCAAATAATTCGAGCAAGACGTGTGTACAATTACAGACTTGTTATTTTTCACTCATAGTACTAGCAGTAGTATACTACTACTACTACTACTACTACTACTACTACTGCTACTGCTACTGCTGCTGCTGCTGCTGCTGCTGCTGCTACTACTACTACTACTACTACTACTACTACTACTACTACTACTACTACTACTACTACTACTACTACTAACTACTACTACTACTACTACTACGACGACGACGACGACGCTGCTCGGCTTGCTGCACCAATGCCTGGTTCTCAAAGAAGAGGTGTACGCAAGTATTTCGCGAGGTTGACACAGCCGTGTGAGGCGTTACGAGCGAGAGGAATGGGATGTTCTCCCGCAAGAGTGGTAAGGAATTCCTGTTTGTCTTCGTATCAACATTAAAGTCCCCACCCACCCTGGCGGTGGCATTTAATGGTTGATCGTGAGTTCGCTATATATATATATATATATATAAGGGAAGGGGAATGAGGGGCTCGTTATAAATATTAGAGAAGCCAACAACCACAGAAACCAAGGAGCACAGGGGATTTTTTAATTTCTTTTTTTTTGTGCGGTGTTGATCAAGTATGAATATTACTGAATATGTTGTCACTTAAAGCTAATTGATTAGAAAAGCAGAAGAAAAAACAACCACATGCCGCCGGTGGGATCCGAACCCACGACCTCCGAATTACGCGTCCGGTGCTCTACCTCTGAGCTACGGCGACGGCTGTCAAACCTTCTTTGATTGTAAAACATTTTATTCGCCGGGAAGAGCTTGGCAAGAGGTCGCGTTAAGTGGTCGAGAGTACACAGCCCTCGACGACTTTGTCAGCCCACTCCACCGCCAAAACTTGCGTTCTGGGGTCAGAGCTAGCCAGCACGGTCTCCCACCGCTCGAGAGAAGGAGCTGTAACTAGATCACCCGGAGGTGGCTCTATTTTGCAGTCCCACAGGATGTGATCGTAGGTAGCATGTTGGCCACAGTGTTTGCAGTTTGGGTTGTAAAGATCTGGATAAATGTGCGCGAGGAGTGATGGGGTGCGTATCGATCTCGTCTGTAGACGACGCCACGTAACCTCTTGTTCTTTAGTAAGTCTTTTGTCTGGAGGGGGGAAAATTCTCCTCTCTAGTTTAAAATGATTGGTGAGATCATGATATGTGATCATGGAGTCCTTCGTGAAATTCAGGGAGCCAGACTCATCCACTGCCCGGTCGACGAAACCTCGGGCTTTATTGTGGGCTGCCTCGTTCCCCGGATTCCCCGAATGGGCTGGGACCCATATCAATTGGGAATAGTTTGGTGAGAATTTGGTTACGTTAAGGATTCTAAGGGAGATGTTTGTAATTCGCCCTTTAGCGAAATTATTGATACCCATTTTGGAATCGCTGAAGATGATGCTCCCTTGGGTATGCGCTAGGGCGAGGGCTATAGCCGCCTCTTCTGCCGTTTCAGAGGATTTCGTTTTGATTGTCGCCGAGACGATGTGATCACCATTCTCGTTCACAACCACAATTGCAAAGGCATTGGTATTTTTGTATTCTGCCGCATCTACATAAAGTGTTCCAGCGCACTGTCTGTATTTGTTATGTAAGGCTTTGGCTCTTGCTTGTCTTCTACCCTCATGGTGTACGGGGTGCATGTTTTTGGGGAGTGGTTTGATTAGTAGGGCCGTCCTATAGTCGCGGGGTAAGTCTACTTTAGCATCGTTATTCGTAGGTTGAAAGTTAATTCCGAGCCTGGTAAGAATACTCCTGCCAGTTCTGGAATTGGCTAATCGCGCTGTTTGAGCCATTAAATGGGCTTCTTTCAGTTCGTTGTAGGTGTTATGTATTCCTAACCTCATAAGCCTTTCGGTTGAGGCATTTAGTGGGAGTCCTAACGCAGCCTTATAGGCCTGCCGTATCATACTATCCAATTTGTCCTTTTCTGCTTTCGAAAATTTGAGATAAGGGGTGGCATAGAGTATCCTGCTTAGCGCAAAGGCCTGCACTAGTCGGCATAAATCTCTTTCCCTCACCCCTTGTCTGCGGTTAGCTATGCGGCGGATTAATCGCGCCGTCGCTTCTACCGTGCGTTTTAGCTTAGTGAGTGTGTCAGTATTCTTTCCATTCGTTTGTAAATACAACCCCAGTATTCTCATGGTCTGTACCTCTTTGACAGATCGTCCATTAACATAGACGTTTATTTGCGGGGGGGATGTCGTGGTACGCCTAGCTCTTTGTTTACGACGGATCACGAAGAGTTCAGATTTTTGCTCAGAACAAGTGAGGCCGGATTCCCATGCGCATGCCTCAATGATGTCCACTGCTGCTTGGAGTGTGTCTTCTATGTAGCCTTCGCATCCTTTGGTTACCCAAAGTGTGATGTCATCTGCATAGAACGTGTGATGTAGGTCTGGTATTTGTGCCAGTTTGGGGGGAATTTTGATGAGGGAGAGGTTAAAAAGGAAAGGGGACAGGACGGAGCCCTGTGGCGTTCCTTTACTTCCTAGTGTGATTGGGGCAGACTCTATAGTTCCGACCGTTATCACTGCTGTTCTGTTAGTGAGGAAGGATCGGATGTAGTTGTACGTCCTTTCTCCGGGGTTGATTTCTGACAAGTTTGTCAAAATGGCTTTGTGGGTGACGTTGTCGAAAGCTTTAACAAGGTCTAAACCCAATATTGCTTTCGTTCCTGTTCCCTCGTCAGCTTCAATTATGTCCTTGTTAAGCTGCAAGAGTATGTCCTGGGTAGATAGTTGGGCCCTGAATCCTAACATTGTTTCAGGTAGGAGGTTCATGTCCTCCGCATAGTTTTGGAGCCTATTGAGGATGACATGCTCCATGAGTTTGCCTAGGCATGATGTTAATGAAATTGGGCGTAGATTCTCAGTGCTGAGTTTCTTACCCGCTTTAGGAATAAAAGTGATTTTCGCGTGTTTCCACTCTGGTGGTATGTTGCCTGCATGCCAGTATTTGTTCATAAGGTCTGTAACCGCCGCGATCGACGTTGCGTCTAAGTTCCTGAGAGTCTTATTTGTTACTTTGTCTGGTCCCGCCGCAGATGTTGTCCGCAGTTTTCCAATTGCGTACCAGACCTCTGCGTCTGTGATGTCTGCGTCTAAATTTGGATTTGGAGTCCCCCGGTAGTCTGGTTGAGTGGTACCATCATCCGTGTTTAGATAACGTTCTGCTAGCTCTTTGATTAGGTCTTCAGTTGTACCCTCATATTTATGTATGAGTCTGTACAGTTGACTTTTTTGCACGGGACGTGTTTGTTCTGGGTCGAGCAGGTGTCTTAGAAGATGCCATGTCTTCTTATTTCCGAGCTGCCCATTGACGCTTTCACATATTTGGTTCCATTGTTGTTTTTGGAGAGTAAGTGTATGTTCCTCGATTCGCCTCTCGATTTCAGCGATCTTTTTGCTTTCAGGGGTATTTATGTTTACAAATAACCTAACCTTGAGAGTGTTCATCAGCGCCACCCACGTTCGTAAGCGGCGGAAGTGGAACGTCCTGAGTTACCGCTGGTGTGACGTAGAACGCCATCGAACGGCGGGGGTGGAAGCTGTGTGAGAACTCTCTTATGCTTCCTATGGCGTCAAGGCTGCCAGAACCGAGGCCCTCGCTAAGCAGTTAAGCAAACAAGGGAAGGGGGATGAGGGGCTCGTTATAAACATTAGAGAAGCCAACAGCCACAGAAACCAAGGAGCCTCCAGTAAAGAAGGAGCCTATCCATGTGGTTCTCATGTGCGACCCTCATGTGGTTTTGTTTCCTTCGGCCATCGCAGTGCCATTTTCTGTCTTTATTTATTATTTTTTTTCACTCCTGTAAAGAAGGAGCTTTCCATATGGTCTTCATATGCAACCTCATCTGGTTTTGGGGGTCCACGTGCCACCGTGGGGAGACACTTAGCGCAGCCGCAACCTGTCCGTCCTCGTGCTACCTTCTGGAGTCGCGCGGGGCCACACAGACGCTGCTAGAGGCGATACAGAGGCACACAATTGGCAGGCACTTCCCTTGTTTTGTTAACCACCCCCACGCTTTTTTTCCCCCCGAACTAGTCGCGTGCCCGCCCAGGCCCACCTCCCTCTTTCACCTCTTTCATGCGGCGGTTTTACTGGCGCATCTTAGCGTTTGTGTTTCGCGTCTCGGCTGTGTTCCTCTTTCCCCTTTGATTTTTCTCATTTTTCTTTTTCAAGTCCTGTGTGTGTCCCTGTCCCTGTGGTGCCACACCAGTATGAATTCGTACCAACTCGCCCAATTTTCAACCCTTTTGTGCCATGTTAACTGCTATAAGAAGACGCTTCCATGCCCTGTATGATCATTCTTGAAAAAGACCAGTCCCTGGTGGAAACGTTGAATAAATCTGTTAAGTTTCTCAATGTGACTTCCCCAACTTATTTATATATACATGATTTTAGTTTCGATACCTGGGCGCCGCCATGTTTGTTTTACTCGAGCGCCGCCTACCGCCGACGCCATCTTGGACTGATAATTTGCAGCCGGTGGGCTGCAGACGAAGAAGCGTGCGATCTCTGAAAGTGTCATTCGCCCGTTTTATTCCTGCCAAGCTTAGAAATTCTGGGTGCGCGTGCGCCTCGTGTCCATCCTCGTGTGTGCTATGCCATTATCTCCTGCAATAACCAACTGGGAGCAGGCGACCATTCCTCGACGCAGCGAGCGATCAGCATCGGTGAGTGCCATGCTCGCAGTTCACGCGTGCTTTTTTGTCGCCGGTTGCCTGTAGGGCGAATGCGGCACGGTGTTGCATGTTAGAAAAACGAAAGCAAAATGTGTTGAAACACAAGATCGCGGAGTGCAATGAATATCTATTTTTTCGTGGAGCGCAGTTTTTCATGAACGCTTTCGCTGCTGCTTGGACATGGCGAGTGTGACAGTTTAGATGCTGAGCTTGCGACAGAGTACCCCGTTTACAAACTGAACATTTTGGAAACAGCGAGTACATGACCGAAACGAATCCACTTCTGATGATTAGAATGTTTGTTTGCGGAAATACGCGCGATGAAATTGAAATTCGGCCCCTGCTGCCACTTGCGTAGGGCTGTTCGTACTACGAGCGATACAAGCCAGTTGACTGAAAGCAATTCGCATTCTCGCCTTCTCCGCTCCCGCCAGTACTCACTGGTGCACAAATACCAGAAAATGTGCAATTACACGATCTAATAGGTTGGTACGCTAATGGAACGCTATTACCACTTACTGACAGGCAGAATCGCCGCACCTGTGTTGAGAATTCCAATCTCAATCGGGTCGGGGCACTGCTCAAGTCGCTGCGTTTGTTGTATCTCTGGCACGGTTATGCATAGTGTGGATTTTTTTACAGTGCATTCGATGCGATTTGAGTCAAATAATTGGTTACAATGCGTGGCAGAGTTTACCGTCCTGTGCATGCCGTGTATTTTTTCATCTTACGTTGTCATGGCTGCATTTTTCCTCACTTTGCAGTTGGGTAAAAGTTCATGTCGCCGCTTCTATTCATGCCATGCTGTGCAAATTAAATTAGTATTTTTGCACTAACGACACGTTTATTTTTTCAGGTGGCGATCCCCACACCCTCCCGATATTGACGATCATCTGAGGCGGCGAAAAGAAGTTGTGGCAAAATTTGTGAAGTCCTCACATAGTGTACTGCTGAATTAAAAGAGCTCTGCCAAAGCCGTCCAAATACGTGATCTCTTAAATTTATGCACAGATTAAAGTTTGGTAACCCAGGCGCTGCGCTTCGTTCCGCGCCCGATATTAGGCACAGGCAGTGGGTTTGTTTCTGTCTGCATTTCGTTCACAAAGTGCAATAACGTTTAAGCTTTTTGTTGGCGCAAGTATTTTTGTTCACCAACTACGTCCACTGCCAATGCAACTCGGGTGAAGAAATGGACACCGCAGACGTGCTCAGACCATCGCATAACATGGTGCGCGTATATACTGGTGGCGTTTGTTTTTTTCTACTTTCGTCGACTATTTCCGCAACCGACAATAAAACTGATGTCTAGAAGACATTGGTGCTCCGTACAACATTGCTGCTTTTGTTGTACAGACGTAAACACGCGCTTGACCGGTAGCTAAGCAGCCGCGGACGTTGCTCCGCGCGCCGGATTATCAGCCCAGGGGAGGACGGCAACAGTGGGGTGTCGCGCAGCTCACGTGTTTGAGAGTATTTCTCCCTCTCCTGCCCGCTCCTCGTAAAATGGTGTATATATATATATATATATATATATATATATATATATATCCAAACAATGAAATAGTAAACGATAAGTGCATTCAAATAAGCTATCAAATATGCTGTAAGAACAACGTCAGTGACGGTTCCAACACCTCATTGTTAGTGGGGGTTATTCCAATCGGAAATAGTTCGTGGAAGGAATGAGTACTGAAAGCAGTTTTTGCGGGCGCGAAAAGGAGATAAACTTATCTCATGTCGTTGCCGGGTCGCATATCCCGATGATAAAACCAGCAAATCTGTGAGATCAGTTCTGTAGTGCCCTGTAATAATTTGTTACATGAATTTAAGTCGTGTAGAACGATCTCGCTCAGTTATTGTCGGAAAGCCAGCTATGGTTAAAAAAGGTGTAACTGACGTACGTCGGTAATTGTTATATATGTATCAAGCAGCCTTCTTTTGAGCCCTCTCTACTTTGTTGATGTTGGTCTGAGTGAACGGGTCCCAAGTGATAGCAGCGTAATGTAGGGTAGGTAGATCAACATATTTGTAAGCAAGAAGCAGGACAGATGGGGTAGACAATCGCAGTGCTCGTCTTAAGAAAAATAACTTACGAAAAGCCTTACACGTTATGAAATCAATGTGTTTATTCCAGCTAAGATTGTTAGGTACCCAGAGCCCTGGATATTTATATTCTGTTACATTCTGAAAGCGTCCCGCCGTTAGTAGAGTAATCAAAAGGTAAGACTGTCTTCATTTGCCATGCAGCACACCATGCATAACTGTTTTTCTGCGCGCTATTAAGTAGGAGTTGATCTGAGACGCTTCTTACTTCAGTATAAATAACACAGTCATCAGCGTAAAGTCTAATTTTCATCACTAATATATATTTAAAACAACAGAGGCCCAGGAACAGAGCCCTGCGGGACGCCAGAGTGAACTGTGAGCCTATCAAAATAATGAACGTGAAAAACCACAAATTGTTCTCTGTTTGAACGGTAGGCTGAAATCCAGGTTACTAATTTCTTGTTATGAAGTATTGTGTCTAATTTATGAATTAGCTTTTTGTGAGTTACCCTGTGAAAAGCTTTTGAAAAATCCATAAATACTGCATCAGTGGGAGGAGCTTCTGTCCAGCTCCGACCCGCAAGATCAGCTTGCGCTGGTTGAGCGGGCTGAAGAGGCAGCAAGAACCAATGGGATCCTGTACCTAGGAACACCACCTGCTGCTCAAGACCCCAACCCCTAAACCCCGTCCCGTTTTGCGGAATAAAGTTTTATACTACTACTACTACTACTACTTCAGCGGTTGTTAATGGATGAGGCAAAGTCATAAATAGTTTCAACTAGTTATGTGCAAGTTGAGTAGCCCTTCCTATATCCATGCTGCTATTTAGTAAAAAAAATTGTTAGTTTCGATGAAGTGTGATATGTGAATGTGAATTATGTGTTCAAGCAGTTTACAAGAAGTCGATGTAAGTGAAATTGGGCGGTAGTTCATGACGATTCGCTTATCTCCACTTTTATGAAGAGGTTTCACTCTGGCAGTTCCCCAGTCTCTTGTAATTTGACCTTCACATAAGGACCCCGCAAATAAAACAAACAAATATTTAGATGTCCATTGCGCGTATCTTTTTAAAAATACGTTGGGTGTGTTGTCTGGTCGAGGTGATTTCTTTACATCGATCTTAAGCAGCGTATTTAAAATGCCATGCTCGCTAATTGCAAGGTCCTTCAAAGGCAGGAGTGATGCTTCAAGTTTTGGAAATGTATTGTTGTCGTGCGTAAATACAGACTTAAAATGGGAGACTGATATAAGTTTGGGCAAGGATTCTTTGAAATAACGCTATTTGTATATGGCCGTTTTCTCTTTTAGCTCACAACAAAGGAAAGTGGCACAGGTGTCACGGCCGCGGCAGCTTTGGGAACCGTGGCCAAACTTTTGGCATCTGAAGCAGCGTCTAGGGTTGGGTATAGGCAGGCGGACGGAGATTTTTGCGGGCCTTACCTCGATTGACTCGGACAAGGTGCAAGTGGAACAGGTCAGGACCGGGTGTTTAGTCAGAATTTCTTTCCAGATTCGACCCCCTACCAATCTCTAGATCTACCAATCTACTAGAAATTGGTACGGGGTCGAATCTGGTTACGCATTGTAAGGGGTGTAATGGCTGCCATCCATTTCTATCACAGACAGTTATTTTAGGTGCCCAATCGGCAAAGATCAACCGGGAAATCATAGAGGCAAAACATATCATGAGATTAGGGGAAGAATACACTCAGCAGCAGCGGTCCCGAATGTTCCTGGCGCTCGGCTAAAACAACCCTTCATATATTACAGGATTCACATCATCACCAGCACGTGCCTTGCTCCTTCCTCAAGCCCAGATCCAGCCGATTAACAGAAGACAACGCCCCTGTTCCGTTCATCACCACTTCATAACCACGTCACATCAGGACCACTACAAAAAGGGCCCACATCGACAGCAGCTTCACATACACTCAGCAGCAGCGGTCCCGAATGTTCCTGGCGCTCGGCTAAAACAACCCTTCATATATTACAGGATTCACATCATCACCAGCACGTGCCTTGCTCCTTCCTCAAGCCCAGATCCAGCCGATTAACAGAAGACAACGCCCCTGTTCCGTTCATCACCACTTCATAACCACGTCACATCAGGACCACTACAAAAAGGGCCCACATCGACAGCAGCTTCACATACACTCAGCAGCAGCGGTCCCGAATGTTCCTGGCGCTCGGCTAAAACAACCCTTCATATATTACAGGTTGGTCCCGTTGACTTTGTACTCAGAGGGTGTGTGGTTGCCGCTGCTGCTGAGCGCGCCTGGTTTTATAAACATGTCTGAATGTCTCATATGCAACAACTCGTTTGGCGACGACGAAATTTTCCTGTCTTGTTCGGAATGTCAGTTCAGTTATCATGTGGGCGCCTGTTCGGGAGTATCTTTAACTGCGCACCGAAAAAAATCCGAGGCGGCCCTAAATTCCTGGAAATGTGCCACTTGCAAAACAGCCAAGGCCCGAAGTGGTCAGAGTGCCGCAGCCGATGACGAGGTAGCTGAGCCGAACCTTTCAGCTGAAATTTTAGAAATTCACCGCAAACTTGCCATTCTAATCGAAATGAAAGTTAAAGTAGATGCCTTGGAGGAAATAAAGGACACAGTATTAAATGTCGAACAGTCAATGCACGAGATGTCCTCAAAATATGACGAGGTCATCATTCAGATGAAGCAGCAAAATGCGGACATCGCAAGCCTACGTAAACGTGTGGAGAAGCTGGAGGTCAAAGTAAATGATCAGGAAATTCATGAGCTGCGGCAGCAAGTAAATGACATCGATCAATACAGCAGACGGCTCAATCTAGAAGTACATGGTCTTCCCTTACATGAAAGTGAAAATCTGCTAGAAAAGCTTAATCGTATCGCAGACGATCTGCAGCTTCCGCCTCTCTCTGGATCAGACATTGAATCCGCCCACCGCCTTCCCCTGAAGCCACGATCTGATGGAACTGATGTCGATGCTGAGAAAGCTAGTACCGACAGGAATGTGAAGTTTCCACCCGTTCTTGTCCGCTTTACTTCCCGTAGAACAAGAGACGCTTGGCTCGAAAAAAAAGCTGCACTGAAAGAATCAAGAAAAAACATTTATTTCAATGAAAACCTCACAGCACAAAACAAAAAGCTTTTCTGGCACATGAAGGCACGAGCAGATGAAAAAGACTATGAATTTGCGTGGCACAAGAATGGTAGACTGTTCGTACGCCGTGCCGGCCGCTCTCGGGTTATCAGAATTGTCACGATGGAAGATCTCGATAAAATAAGGTAGAGGCAGTCATCTGTGCCAGTTTCTTGGTTTATTTGTGCTCAAAATGACAATCCCTTCTCGCGAATGCAAGTACTATGACACGCAATCCTTTAAAGAAAGCAGATCATTTCGCCGTGGCAACCGGCTTTCTATGTTTCACTTGAATGCACAAAGCTTAAAAAGTAAACATGAATCTGTTTGCTTGCTCCTAGATGAATTAAACCACGAATTTGATATTATGGCTTTTTCTGAGACATGGTTTCGTGATGAGTCTGATGCGGTGCACTTCCCAGGATATAGATGTGTTTCACTGCCCAGGAAAAACAAAAGAGGGGGAGGTGTAGCTTTTTATGTCAAATCAAACTATTCCTTTGATGTTATTCGTGAGTTTACGGTTACGCTTGATGACTACGAATCACTGATGATTGAATGTGTTAGAACTATATTTGTCGTTATTTACAGGCCACCCACTGGAGTCAAATCTAAGCTGCTTGATTTTATTGAGCACATGTTTGATTACTGTTCACATCTTGGCAAACGTGTCGTTGTCACTGGGGATTTTAATATTAATCTACTTTATTTGGAGCATCACGCGCAGGCATTTTTAGATGTGTTCTTTTCTTTTGGCTACGGAAATGTTATCACTGTTCCTACAAGGGTGACGAATGAATCTGAAACCCTACTTGACTTGTGCTTCACGACGCAAACAGCTGGTCTAGAGTCGGGTGTCCTAATATCAGATGTAAGTGATCACATGCCGATATTTGTATTTTTTAACCCAGAAACAAAAATACACCGACAACGCGAACATGACGTGCGACCACCATACAGAGCAATAAACGAGAGCACGATGGCTATTTTTGAAAGATCAATCAGCAAACTAGACTGGTCTTGCATTTACAACATGACGGATCCTGTAGAGGCGTTCTGCCGTTTTGCTACAGTATTCAAACAGCTTTATGAGGAGGCATTTCCTTTAAGAGAGACTAAATGCAATAGGAAATGCAGAAAACCATGGATTGACAACGAGCTGTTAAAAAGAATAAAAGAGCGAGAACGACTTTTTGCTGCTTTTATAAAGACAAGGAATCCGGAGTACTTAATAAAATTTAAAAAGGTAAGAAACAGACTGACCCGGGATGTAAAATTAGCACGCGAAAATTATTATGAGAACAAATTCAGTACTATTCTTAATGACCCCAAAAAGGTCTGGAAAACTCTAAATGAACTGCTTCCTCATAAAAAAGAAAGCCCTGTTTCTGAGATAAGCGATGGCGGAACAATATACACCGGAGTTTCACTCGCGAATAAGTTTAACCAACATTTCTTGAAAAGTGGATCCTCAAGTGCTTCGGACACTTGCAACCCTACGTATAGATCGTATATCTCCGCTAGTATAAGCAGGTCTTTATTTTTCACACCTACAGATGAGACAGAAATATGCGATCTTCTTTCCAAGTTAAAGAACTCGGCAGCTTGTGGTATCGACGGTATAAAAGCACAGCCTGTCAAAACAGTTGCCGCATTCATTAGTAAACCCCTTTCATACATGTGCAATCTGATATTATCAAATGGTATCTTTCCAGACGAATTAAAAATCGCGAAAGTATCCGTGATATTTAAAGGTGGTGACAGGAATGACATTAACAACTACAGGCCCATTTCTATCTTGCCAGTTTTTTCAAAAGTAGTCGAACAGGTGATTAATAAACGTTTATTAAGTTTCTGCAATATAAATAACATTCTGACCGATAAACAGTACGGGTTTCGAAAACAACAATGTACGGAAACAGCACTACTACGCATTAAAGAAAAAATAGTTAGCAACTTTGAGAATAAACTGTTCACAATAGGAATATTTCTTGACTTTAAAAAGGCGTTCGACTCTATCAAACACGATATCTTATTGCTAAAGTTAAGTGAGTATGGCATAAGGGGAATTGCACTTAACCTAGTGAAAAGCTATTTAAGTAATCGACTACAGTGCACAGAAATACTTAAATCGAGATCCGCACTAGGAGATATCAAATATGGTGTCCCACAAGGTTCTATTCTCGGTCCGCTCCTTTTTCTTTTGTACATAAATGACATTATTAACGTGCCCCTAACAGCAGACATCATACTATATGCTGATGACACTAACGTATTTTTTTCTGGTGCAAACTTATCTAATGTTCAGCGCGAAGCTAACATTTGGCTAAAGAACATTTCTGAATGGCTAAGAATAAATAAATTAGAACTTAACATTAAGAAAACAAAGTACATTGTTTTTCGCCCTCGTGGTAAGCATATTGATGAAAACATAGCGCTAAAATATAACGGTGAGACCATCGAGCGCTCCATTTCTCATAAATTTCTGGGAGTTTTGTTTGAAGAAAACTTGAACTGGTCAAATCATATCGACAGCATAAAAACCAGTATTGTGAGATCTATTGGTATTATTAATAAGTTAAGAAACTTGCTACCCCAACAACTGAAAATTCAGCTTTATTATAGTCTAGTGCATTCACGCCTTCAATACTGTTTATCCGTTTGGGGAACTACAACAAAAACCAACTTAGATAGGTTATATACATTACAGAAACGAATAGTACGCATTATAGAAAATGCACCTTACAGGACTCATTCTGCCCCACTTTTCAAGAAGAACACTGTGCTAACTATCGAAAACCTGTTAAACAGAAAAACTGCAATTGCCATATTCCGCGCAGTCAAGCTTAATGAAACTGAATTTTTCCGAAAATATCTGCTGAAAGAACACAGCTACAACACAAGGTGCACAGCTTACAACATATGTAAAATACGCACAAATTATGGCATGCAAAAGCAATCCTTTGTTATACCCGATTTGTTAAATCGTCACCCAGCCATCATGACAATTGTAAATCAATCACCGTCCATAGGGGTTTTCAAAAAGAAGTTGAATGCCTACTTAATGTCATAGTAGAAAGGACTTGACTTCGTACATTTCTTGCTTTTTGAGTGCTAGTTTCTTACCTTTGCATCACGTTTTGTATCGCTGCATGTTTTTTTCTTTTTTTTCGTTTTTTCACCTGTAATTCAGTGCCTGCAACCGTTTTCATGTCCACATTTTCCTTTCTTTTCCTTCACCGTATGCTGAGGTGCTGTGTGTATTGAGAGGCTGACACTCGTCAGGCACCTGTGCCTTTTTGTCAGCCTCTTAGACAGACCTGTACATTTGTATCACGTCTGCCTGAAATAAATCAACTTCAAACTTCAAATGTGTCAGTGACCGGATCCTTTCCTTTAACAGATAATGAGGTCAGATTTTTTGAACAGGGCATGTGTAGGGGGTTGTCATGATATGGTTCTTGGTTTTTGATGATTGTGTGGTTTTGGTGATGCTTGGCTTAGATTTATTTTCTGTTTTTCTCAACAAACCTTATGCGAGTCAGCACTCGGCTTGTTTGTTCTTCGTCCTCGTCTTTAGCGCTGTTAATTCATTATGTCACCGTATCAACTAGCCCAGGTGTCGCTTCTTTTGAGTACTTAATCCGAGTACACATAGCGGCTACAAGTTAAGCCATGAGATAAGAAACAGCAAAATCATAGTAGAAGCAAGAATAGCATATCGCTCGACCGTTCGGTGTATCAGAGTTAAAACGCTGTCATTTTTTTAAAGAACTTTTCGCGCCATGCACGCAAGCTAAAACATGCTCAAATAAGAATTAAAAATTAAAATTAAAATTAAAATTTGAAACTCAAAATTCTATTCAGTTAGGGAACATTATTACTGTATAAACAATGAAAAATGTCTGGTACGCAATGCTAGACAGATACTTCTATGTTGCTGTGGACAGCATCATCATCAGTTGGACTGCAGGGCAAAGGTCTCGCCCAAGTCTCTCAAATTAACCCTGGGCTTTGCCAGCTTCAGCCATCGCATACCAGCAAACTTCTTAATCTCATCCGTCCACCTATCTTTCTGACGCCCCTGCTACGCTTGCCTTCACTTGCGATCCTCCCCGTACTCGTAAGGAAAAGCGGTTATCTTCCCTTCGCACTATAGATGCTCTGCCCAAGCCTATTCCTTCCTGTTCATTTCGACAAGAATGTCAATAACCCGCGTTTGTTCCCACACCCAGCCTGCCCGCTGCCGTTTAGGGAGGGGGATTCGGGGATGTGGTATAAGAATTTGTTGAGGGCCTGTGCTTGAGCAACGCAGCGGCGTGTGTCTCGGAGAGGCCGGCATGTTTTAAGACTGCGTGACCTAAGAGTGATTGAGTGGCATGTACGCATGGCCTGATTGATGGCAGAGGTGAAAGTGCTGGAGGTCAGCGGCATTCCCAGGCCGTGACAAGAGTCGACGCAGAGGATGCGCTGTCCGGCCAGGGTGAGGGAGATGGAGGGTTCCATCGCCCGTTGATACTTTACTGCGTGTTACAACTAGAATTTTAGATTTCTCCGGAGCGGGCTGTTTATTTATTTATTTATTTGGAATACTGCCAACCCCAGAGGGGTCATTACAGGAGTGGAATGAAAAAAAAACATTGGGAAAAAAACAGAAAACAATTACACATGATGAAACAGAAAACAAATACACACGCTGAAACAGGGTCAACAATGTGTATAAGAAAGAACTGCTTTTTCAGCGAGCGCAATAAATTTTTCCAATGTTGGCTGCGCGGTAATACACGGTTGCAAAGCGTTCCATTCGCGTACGGACGTCGGAAAATAAGAATGCCAGAACGAGTTGTTATTGCAAGAAAATTCCTGTATAATATTTGAGTGTAAGTGTCTTGTTTGGCGCGTATGTCTTATACCGTATTTTCCGGTGTACAAGACGCACCCTTGTATAAGACGCACCCGCCATATATGCAGGCTGTCATTGAAAAAATTGGTATATAAGACGCACCCGTGTATAAGACTCACCCCAATTTACCCAGTTAGGCAAGTGAGGCTTAATTAAACATGCTAAAGCGACCATCGCAAAATTCACCGTACGTGTGAGAAGTTCTTAAGCAACGCTATGTGATCGAAAAAGGCAACACTCACGCATACCCGCCCACGTTTTAGCACAAAAGAAAAAAAAGCGAAAGAACTCTATTTATGTCCATAACAATTTATTTTTACATAAAACCTTCAAAGTCTTCATCTTCGGATACGCTATCGAAAAGGCAACGCGGCTGAAGCATTCTCTTCGCACTACGTACTGGCAAAGGGTGACTAAAAAAAAAACATCGGCTTCTCTTGGCTTGTCTTGACAATGGCGAGAAGCGCGACTGTCGCCATATTTTGGCATTTCACATTACCTTTGCTTGGCGCCTCCGAAACGGCCGCGTGTTTAAGATCCCGGAAGTAGTCAACCCCGCCGTTTCATGATAAAGTTCACCTAAAAAAGTTGCGCACGGCGGTCCCCGTATTGAAGTATTAACCATGTTACAACCGCGTTATTGATAGTAATATTTTTTCGGTGAAGAAAGCTTGAACATGAACCTGAGTAATTTCTGAACTCGCAAAAAAAAAACGAAAAATTCGCATATAAGACGCACCCTTGTATAGGACGCATCAGCAAGATTTTTGAAAAAAACCCGCGTCTTATACACCGGAAAATACGGTATCTAGAAAGTACGAAAAATTTAGTTCGGATGTGTTGTGAAGAAGTAAATAAAGAAATTTCAAACGCTGCAGTTTTGCTCTACTTGTCAGAGTATGAAGACCAGCGCGCTGTAAAAGCTCTGTGGCTGAATCGAAACGACTGTAGCGGTTAAATAAAAAACGTGAAGCTTTTCTTTGGACCATTTCCAGTCAGTAGATATTGTCTTTTGTGTGTGAGAACCATATAATATTTGCATATTCTAAGGTAGGTCTGATAAGTGTGACGTAGGCAAGGCGTTTGGTTTCAGTAGTCGCTTTTCTCAGAACTCTCTTGATAAAGAACAATTTCTGCATCGCCGTGTTAGTTACCTTTCGCACATGCGCTGTCCAGGTAAGGTCAGAGGAGATTAGAACACCTAGATATTGATGCGAAGCGACACGGGATAGTGTGGTCCTGTTTAGGGAGTATGGAAAAGCTAGTTTCTTTTTTTTTCTTCGTAACACACATTGACACTGTTTTTTCTGCGTTAATACTCATATTCCATGTGTCGCACCAGTGTACAACTTTCTTCAGAGCACTATTAAGTTTAATTTAGTCATTAATATCTTTGACTTCTTGTAGAGCACGCAGTCATTTGCAAATAGTCGGATTTTAACGTCAACTTCATTTGCTAGATCATTTATGTATAGTAAAATAGAAGCGGAGCTAAGACGGTGCCCTGTGGCACACCGGAAATAACTTTAACTGTATCAGAAGTATGGCTGCCAAGCTGTACGAACTGCATCCGATCGCTAAGATAATCGCTTATCCAGTGTGTGATCGGCCCGTTTCAGAGAATGTGGGTAAGTTTGAAAAGCAGTTTTGTGTGGGAGACCCGATCAAATGCTTTTGACAAATATAGAAAAAGCATATCAATTTGCGACTGGTTGTTAAGAGCCTCAGCTAGGTCGTGTATAATTTCCACTAGCTGTGTAACGGTGGAAAGTCCGCGTCGGAAGCCATGCTGATTTTGGTGAAGTATATGGTCAGTTTCTACAAATTCTGTAATGAACTTTAAAATTACATGTTCTAACATTTTACAGCAGCTACATGTTAAAGAGATTGGTCGGTAGTTAGTCACTCATGATTTGTGAACTGGGATAACTTTGGCTAATTTCCACTCCTCTGGAAGGCGGCAGTCTTGTATTGATTTCGAGAAAATGAGGTGTAAGTATTTGCTGACTGGTTCGGCGTATCGTTTTAAGAAAGCGTTCGGTATTCCGTCTGGCCCGGCACACTTCTTTGGATTGATATTTAATAACATGGACAGTAAACCAGATTCTGAGACTGTAGGCAAACCTAATAGTTTTTTTGTCTCCCTCTAAAGGTATAAATGACTGATCTGGAGGGTTCACATCACGTGTAAATATTGAATCAAAATAGCTATTAAAGGTGTCTGCCCGGCCTTTGCTATCCGTATGAGGTGATATATTGGAGCGCTGCTGAAATTTTATGTATTGCCAAAATTTCTGAGGAGAGTTGAAAATTGCGCTGAGTGGTGCTGTTGAAGCGTTGTTAGCGCTGTTTATTTTAAGCTTTTATAATTTTCTAAGCGCGCTCAACTGTGAGTGATACCCACAACTCTTGCATATTTTATTTATTTTTCGAAGTCTTTTGATTTTGCGTTTTAGGTGTATTATATCCCGTGTGATCCATGTATTGTGTTTCCTCGTCACCTTCGCTACTTTTGGTACGAACCTGTTGATACAATACATGACATGGGATTTAAATTGCAGCCATACATCATTAATGTGCGACTGTGAATCAGTACAAAAATAGCAAAAGTCTTGGTATTCGTGAACCAGATACGTTACAATAGCAGCATCATCTGCTCTGTTACAAGCAAGGACATGTTTTACAATGCAGTTATGTTCAACCCGAGGCAATGGGAAAGTACATAAGACTAATTTGTGGTCAGACAGGCCGTCGAGTATTTCTACATGGGTACCGCTTTTTTGGAAATCATTGCTTGCAAAGACTAAGTCCAGAGCAGAACTAGAAGCACCCTGAACACGAGTCGGTGTAGTTACAAGTTGATCGAGATTAAAGGTGAATAAGAAATCAAAAATCCGGTTATTTTCAACTGTCCTCGGACTCAGAGTGCTCCAGTCTATGTCAGGAAGATTTGAATCACCAGCCATAATAATCTTGCTCTTAGACATGTATTTCAACATGTAATCATACAGGCAGTCTAGATGGGACACTTCAGAATTTGGTGGTCTATAAATGACACCCACGTGTACAATGCAATCTTGAAAGAAGACCTTGCACCACAATGCCTCAACGCCCGGAACATCTGGCATGATGGAATAGGATATGTCCTCTTTAAAAAGAATGGCTACGCCCCCGCCCCTTGTTGCCCTATCTTTCCGCACAATCACATAACCGGGAGGAACAATTTCATGATCAAAAATATTCGCGTGTAACCATGTTTCTGTAACGCAGACAATGTCTGGCCTAAATGTGAGCAAGATACTTTCTAGGGCTTCCGATTTATTCACAAGGCTACGCGCATTCAAATTTATCAAGGATGTTGACGACTTCGAGACCGGGTGACCCGCGGTTCTACATTGGTTTCCTTGCCGTTTTTTGGTTTTAATTCCACCATATCATCACACTCATTATCCCAGCCGAAAATACGACCATTTATTTTAACCTTATCGTGAATCAGCTTCACTTTTTCTTTCTTGTCACGATATTCTTTCGTGCGATCCCACAGCTTTTTTCTAACGTCCCGAATACTGCGCGAAAAGTCTTCGCTGATTGAGAAATTGGAATCCTTCAGTTTGGAGCAGCTTTTCAAAATATTGACCTTATCACGGTAGTCACGTAACCTAAAGATGACAGGACGGGGTTTACTGTGAGTGTCTGAGTCGGGATTACCGATTCGGTGAATTTTTTCAATTCCTGTTATGCTGTACATCGAGCTTACTTTCTAGAATATATTTTGTGACAATCGTAGTAAGTACTTCAGAAGTTTCTTCATCCTCCTCTTGTATACTAAAAACTATCAGGTTAGACTGTCGACTTCTGTTGTCTAAGTCGTCTACTTTTTTAGTCACGAGCGAGAGTCTTTGTTCTAGGTCTGAAACTCTGATCAAACATTCAGAAACTTGTTTTTCAAGGTTACCTATTTTTTGGAGCTTCAGCTCGATAGTATTAAGCTTCTCATTGGTTAGCTTTTTTCTTCCTTAATTTCATGAATGTCCGCAGCAATCAACTTAAATTGTTCGGCAATAGAAGTATCCGGACCGGGGTTCGACTCAATGTCACCGCCCAGTGACAACAAAAACCGCAGTGAGACGCACCTGTCAGTAACCACTTCAAGCAAAGTCTGTGGGCATGGCAGCAAAAGCAGACACACATTATGGCTACGCAAACATTTTCCGTAGCGTTTGCTCACCTGAGTGAAGAAAAGGAACGGATTTGTAGTCCTCATCTTGGCAATGCTGCCATGCCCACTGGCGATTCTTTCTTCGGGAACTGTCTTTATACTAGTTGATGTCGCTGTTGTCGTTGCACCAGGCGGTTCCACCGATGAAATCACTGTGGCGCCCGTCACGCTGTTTTCTTGCTCGTAGAATGACGCTCGAATTTGCAGTACGCAGATGTTGCCGAGATGAGGAGCCGGAGTGTGCGATAGCGTCGTATCGAATGTCGTTGACTGATCCAAACATGCTGGCAGCAGTCCCAGCTGCAGAACCTGAGTGAAGAAAAGGGACGGATTTGTAGTCCTCATCTTGGCAATACTGCCATGCCCACTCTAGGTTGTAGCCCTGCTTGGGAAGTATCTGTGGAAATGGTGTTAAGTGCCTGTTGGAGTGCGATTTGGACCTCTTCCGGTGAGCCAGTGGTGACCCTCACAAGGTGAGATCGTCTTTTTAGAAAACGAAATGAAGGTCGAGAATGTTGGCTAGGGCCTGGCCGAGAGGAAGCGTGCCTAGGTGAAAGAGAAATGGGGAGAGGAGGGCATCTTGAGGAGTGCCACGGGTGATTGGGGACACAGAGAGAGATACAGAGGAACGCTCATGCAATTGTGCATGTTCCGTGCGCAGTGCGTTTCAGCTAGTATGACGAGGATGTGGTCGTGTAATATTGCCAGTGGTTACAGCAGTCCGGAGAGCAAGAAGAAAGCGAAAATGGGGTCTAAACAAAACTCTTTATTTGGGCTGGCTTGCGCCCGCAAAGCACTGCATGAGTATGGGGCGGCGCTGGTCGAACCGAGTGCCCGCCACTCTCGGCCGTGCTCATTTTAAGGCTGATAGAGAACTTTCCAGAGAAAGCGTGCTCAGTTACTAGAACATTCCGGAACAACCCAGAATCAGCCCCGCCTGGATGCGATCGATCGAGGTAAATCTGTTCGTGTCTTGCATCACAAACAAAGCCATAAAGCGGCTTGCCGGCAGCTTTGAAAAATGAACAAACACTACAAAGATTCGCGGCATTACTCCTCTCTCAAAGAAACATCGACCCGATGCTTTAAAACATGAGGCGACTACAAACAAATAAAACGGGTTGTGCAAAAATAAACACGAAGTGCGGAAACACAGCGTCCTTTAGCGCGCATAATAAGCCGTTAGACGGACGACATGGACAACCTGTGGTCAGTTCAGTTCGGTTTTGTTTATTACCTTAAAGACCCCCGCAGGGGTATTACATAAGGGGTAGATTATACAGAAAAATAAGTACAATGGTTGTTATGTGGGTTCAACATACAATATAATCTGTTAGTGCTTTGGAAAAGTTGGATGGGCAGGTGATAGCGGTGATGCTGTGGGAAAGGCCGTTCTAATCTAACGCTGCTCGGGGGAAGAAAGAGGCAGCGAACGTGGTCGTATGGGTCCGAGGCCGGGCAACTTGAAGAATATGACCAGTGCGGTACGATATGCGAGCTGGTGATGTGATATAGCCTGCGTAGCCGTGGGTGCTGTAAAAGAACTTATGAAACAGGTTTAGGCTGGCAATGTGGCGACGAAGAACGAGGGTTGATAAGGCGGATTCTGCTTTTAAAGACGACACGCTGACTTGGTATGAATACGTATTGTGAATGAATCTAGCGGCACGGTTCTGGACGGATTCCAGGGCATTTATGAGGTATAATTGATGTGGATTCCATATGGGGGATGCATATTCTAGTTTCGGTCTGATTAGCGATTGGTAAGCCAGGAGTTTAACTTGTTGGGGAGCGTGACGTAAGTGGCGTTTCAAAAAGCCTAGTGTTTTATTCGCGGATGATATTACATAAGAAATATGTGTGCGCCAAGATAAATCATAACATAGCGTGACACTTAAGTACATAAATAAGTTAACTGCTTCTATTGGGATTTGGGCTATACTGTACGAAAAAATAAATGGTTTAGTGCGACGGGGGAAGGATGCAATCTTGCATTTCTGAGGGTTAAGTGTCGTCATCCACAGGTCGCTCCATTTCTGAACGTTAGTTAGGCCAGTCTGGAGGGCTTCTTGGTCGGGAGAGGTGTTAATAGTACGATAAATGACGCAATCATCCACGAACATACGAATGTGACATGATACGTGGAGGTGCAAGTCATTAATGTATATTAAGAATAATAACGGTCCGAGCACTGATCCTTAGGGGACGCCGGAGGTTACTGGAATGTAATCAGAAAATTCGTTATTTACTATGACAAATTGGGTTCGATTTGTTAAACATTCCTTAACCCAGTTTAGAATGCTAGGGTTAATACGTATTTAGGTAAGAGATGCTTAAGGTGTGGTACTTCGTCAAAGGCTTTTGTGCATTCTAAAAAGATAGCGTCAATCTGTTGGGTGCAATCAAGGTTAGCATGTAAGTCATGAATAAATGTAGCCAGTTGTGTCTCACAGGAAAGGTTTTTACGGAAGCCATGTTGTGATGAATGAAAGAAATTGGTGGAATCGAGAAAGTTCATGACTTGAGAATAAATTACATGCTCCATGATTTTACAAGGAATGCTTGTTATGGAGATGGGTCGATAATTTAAGGGCGAGTTTTTGTTACCAGACTTGAAGACTGGGACGACCTTTCCCACTTTCCAGTCATCCGGTCAGTTACCTGAATAGAGAGACAGAGTAGAATAGTGATAAGTAGGCCGCGGAAATGTGCTTAGTATTTTTCAAAAATTTCCAGTTAATTTCATCGATCTCGGCTCATGACGTTAGCTTGATATTTTCGATACGAAATGATACACCATCTGCGAAGACAGAAACTGGATCCATGGTTGACGCTGTGAAAAAACTTATGAATGCGTTAGCAGGTAAATCACACTCTTTACACGGCGTCGCTGGCATGCAGTCATTTCGTAAGGGACGACGTCATAGTCCAGTTTTCGTCAATTCAGAACCTTGCACGGGCCGAAATTGCGGCGCAAGAGCTTTTCAATCAATCCGCGGCGGCGAATAGGCATCCAAACCGATTCCTGCCTTGTATTCCGCGTTGTGTCTTTGTAGGTTCTACCGTCTGGCGTTGGTCCGCTGCTAGTCTTTGATCTGTATTGGTTTATAGGGGTTTAACGTCCCAAAGCGACTCAGGCTATGAGGGACGCCGTAGTGAAGGGCTCCGGAAATTTCGACCACCTGGGGTTCTTTAACGTGCACTGACATCGCACAGTACACAGGCCTCCAGAATTTCGCCTCCATCGAAATTCGGCTGCCGCGGTCGGGATCGAACCCGCGTCTTTCGGGTCAGCAGCCGAGCGCCGTAACCACTGAGCCAACGCGGCGGGGCGGTTTTTGATCTGTAATCGGGCAAATCTTCGTCTTCTGCGCTTTGAAGGTAGGCGGCGAAGTCGACGTAATATTATTCGGTAACGTCGGGCAGCATGGCGTCTAGCGTGGTCGTGGCCTCCCTGCCATGGACAAACCTAAAAGGGTCATATGGGTGTTCTCTTGCACTGCGGTGTTGTAGGCCAATACGGTGTAAGGCAGGATAACATCCCAGGTCTTGTGTTCGGCATCGACATACATGGCGAGCATATCGGCGATGGTTTTGTTGAGGCGCTCGGTCAGTCCGTTGGTCTGCGGGTGGTACGCAGTTGTTCTCCAGTGGCTGGTTTGGCTGCAACGCAGGATGGCTTGCGCCAGTCCCGCCGTGAATGCTGTTCCTCTGTCCGTGATGAGCACATCGGGGCGCCGTGTCGCAGAAGAATGCACTCCACGAAAAATTTGGCGACTTGTGCTGCTGTTCCGTTCGGTACAGGGCTGTTGCCTCGGCGTAGCGTGTCAGTGGTCGCTATAATGAGCCACTTATTTCCACATGTTGACTTCCGGAAAAGGCCAAGCAAGTCCATGCCGATCTGCTGGAATGGCCTTGAGGGGGGTTAAATTTGGTTTATAAATCGTGCTCGTCATGTAGGAGGGGTCTTTTGTCGCTGACAATCTCGACACGTTTTCGCATAATGTGCGACACCGGCAGACAATCGGGGCCAGTAATACTTGTCTTGAATGCTGCGGAGGGTGCGAGCAATCCCGAGATGTTCAGCTGTCGGCTCATCTGTGAAGCCTGAAGAAGTTCACGCAGACTTGCAGGTACAGTCTTTGTCAAGAACATACAGCTCAAGGGTTTGCTTCCAAGCCGTGTAGCTGGCTTCTTAAGCTAGTTCCTCCCGCCTTCGCGAGATTATGGTCTCTGAGTATGCAAGCGGAGCCACGCTGCAGGGCTCACAAACAGGCCCTTGGGCTGTATACGTTTGACAGACTGTACAACAAGGAGGCAGGCTGTTTTGTTCACAGCGAAGTTCCTCACGAGACCATCAATCTGCACACTGAGCTAAGACAATCCTCGCTTGAACGAGTCGGGGGTGAAGAAATTTTGCCTTCCAAGTATTCGATGAGGTGTTTTAGGTCGGCGTCCGAGCGTTGCTGCTGTGCAAAAGAGCTGGAGCTAATGGGTCCCATGAAGGTGTCCTTATCGTCGTCCGACGGAAGTGCATCTACAGGGGCTCGTGACAGGCAGTCGGCGTCGAAGCGCTAGCGGCCGCATTTGTAAACGACGGTGACGGGAAACTGCTGGAGGCGGAGGCTCCATCGAGGAGGCGGCCGGAGGGGTTCTTCCAACTTGCAAGCCAGCACAGTGCGTGGTGATCGCTGACCACCTTGAATGGTCGTTTGTGCAGGTAGGGGCTTAATTTCGACGTAGGCCAGATGATGGCAAGGCACCCCTTCTCACTTGTCGAATAGTTAGCCTGGGCCTTGGACAGGGAACGGCTAGCATATGCGATTAGGTTCTCCAGTCCGTTGATGTTCTGAATGACGACGGCGTCAGACCAACGCTGCTTGCGTCGGTATGAATTTCTGTCTCGGCGTTTTCATCAAAGTTCGCGAGGAGCAGTGGGGACTGTAAACGACACTGAAGTCTCCTGAAAGCTTCCGTTTGCGGCGCTTCCCAATTCAATAGAACTTTTGAGTTTGTAAGTTGGGTCAGAGGCTCGGATATGAGCGAAAAGTTCTTGACAAATCGTCGGTAATATGCGCACAGTCCGAAGAATCTGCGCACAACTTTCTTATCGGCTGGTGGTTGAAACATTGCGATAGCAGCCGCTTTCTGCGGGCCTTGGCGTACTCCCTCCTTACTAACGATGTGGCCTAGAAACAGGACCTCTTCATCTCCTCTCTGCTTTCAAAGTTAGGCCAGACGTCTTGATATCGTCCAGTACAGTTCGAAGCCTTTTTAGGTCCTCTTCAAAGTTGAGGCGAAGACAACGACGTATCGAAATATACGAGACACTTCAGGCCTGCCAGTACTGTATTCATTACTCGCTGAAACGTAGCTGGTGCGGAACAGAGACCAAAGGGTAACACGTACCTTGAATTCGAAGAGGACATCCGGAGTGATGAACGTGGTCTCCTCAGGATCTATTTCATCCACCACAATTTGCTAGTTGTGGCTCGCTAGGTACATCAATGAGAAACAATTGGCGTTACAGAACTTGTCTAGTGTGTCGTCGATGCGGGGAAGAGGGTAGACGTCCTTCTTTGTTATGTTGTTCAAGCGGAGCGGTAATCATCGTAGAATCAAAGTGCGCCGTCTTTCTTTCTCACTAGGACAACCGGTGCCGCCGGAGGTATCTTAGAAAGCTGGATAACGTCGTCGCGAAGCACTTCTGCCACTTGGTCCCGGATGGTTTGTCTTTCTCGGGGCGACACTCGGTAGAGGCTTTGGCGGAGAGGTCGGGCGTGGTGGTCGGTTTTAATGCAATGCTCGGCAATCGGCGTTTGTCGAACTTTCGGCGATGACGACAAACACTCGCTGTAGCTTCGAGGCAGTTTGCTGATCTGATCTTGTATGTTCCAGGGCACGGCTGGGTTTATGTCGAAAGTGGGCAAGTTCGCTTGGTCAGGCGAATCTTCTACGGATGGGTCGGAGAGGGCAAAGAAGTCTGGTACGCCAGATATTTCGTCGAAGAAAGCAATCGTCGTTCTTCTGTTAACATGCCGATATTCTTCGCTGCAGTTGGTCAGCAGTACTTCAGCTTGGGCATTGGGGAAATGTGCAATGCCGATTCCTCGGTGCAGAAACAACTGCATGTTCTCCTCGGTGATGGCTTCAATGTTATTGGCTTTCGTGGCACTTACGTGACAATGACGCTTGAGCAGGGTGGAACGCCCATTTGTTCCAGCAGGACACTCATTACAACGTGATGTTGATCGGGAACTGCTGGGAACATCGGGAACAGCTGGTTGACGTTGAAGAGGTGGCCTTAATGTGTATCACTAGGGCTTAGGACTGCACACTGCAGCGGCGTAGGTCAAAGCTGGAGCTTCAGCTGGAGTCGTCGATGACGTTGAGCTTAGCCCATGCTGCACTTCGCGAACGATTTCTTCAAGGGTTGCTACTTGAGGCTGGTTGGAAAATACTAACAGGCGACGCAGCTCTTCATGTACAGTTTCGCGGCTGATGTCACGCTGTTTGCCCCTGAATGCTGCGCCATCTGAGAGGGTAGTGGAGGTCACTTGGAGCTGCTGAGGGAAACGGCGGGCTGGTGCTTTCACGGTTTTCTCAATGGCGGCTGCTTCGCTAGTGAATTAAGCGAGCGTCTTCGGTGGATTGCGGGTCACGCCACTGAAAAGCACCTCTCTAGCGCCATGTACCAAAAAGCTCCGCCTTCTTCTCCTCCGTTATGTCAGGATCGACACGTTGAAAAAGGCGTTTATGTCCGCTACGTACGCGGTAACTGTCTTATTTGGGTCCTGAATGCATGACCGTAGAAGCAACTGAACTCTTCCTTTCCTGATGATGCTTGTGAATGCCTTGAGGAACTCCCGCTTGGATGATTTCCATGGCGCCGCGGAAGATTCGTGGTTTTAGAACCTAATTCTGACTGGTCCTTCCAGGACAAAGAAAGTCTGGTCATCCAGACTGTTGATTACGGCGACACGGTCAAATCGTTGTAGCCATTCTTGAGGATCTTCGGCCGGTTAACCGCTGAACATGGGTGGCAGTCGGGGCGGGTGAAAAATAATTGGGGCTGGTGTCGTAGCCATGGTTGACGTAGGCATTGAGCCCTTTGCTCGCGTGCGGTTCGGTAATAGTCCGTATTCAGGTAAACGCCTCTGGACACGGTGGCTGCTTCGCAGTTCATGTTCGGTTGGGACGGCGTCTGCGGCTTTCTCGTGATCTCCTTCTTCAAGACTCTTCGCGATGCTTTGGCGGCTTCCAGGGGGTGAGGGCGACAGGGACATCTGTTAGCACCGTCACTAGATGTCGCGTAGTGGTGTCTGCAGTCCGGAGAGCAGGAAGACAGCGAAAACGCCTTCTAAACAAAACGCTTTATTTGGGCTGACTTGCGCCCGCAAATAACTGAATTAGTCGGCGGCGGCGTAGCGCTGTTCTCACTGCTGCCAGTGCTTGTTGTGGGGCCAAGGCCAACTCAAGCCGTGCCTGAACGGCTTTTCCCTTGGTTCCTTTTTTTCACTGTATAGTGAGAAAATAAAATAAAATAACTGTCAACTGTCAACTGTCAACAGGCGTGCTCGGCGGTCGTCGAACCGAATGCCCACTGCTCTCGACCTTGCTCATTTTAAAGCTGGTAGTGAACTTTCGTGATCGAGCGTGCTATGTTACTAGAACGTGCTGGAACAGCGTGGAATCGGCTGCGCCTGGATGCGAATCAACTGAAATAAATCTGGTCTCGTCTTGCATCACAAACAAAGCGACAAAATGACGTGCTGGCAGCTATGAGAAATGAACAAAGAACACTACAAAGATTCGCGGTAATATGTAGTCGAAGGCCTTGCGTATGTAAACTGTTACTAAGGCTTGGACTTGTACAATGTCTGGAGTATTTGTGTTAAAGAAGGTTTGTTGAAGGAGAACGAAAAGGTGTTAGGGGGATAGTGCACTGCGAAAGCCATTGAGAGTGGGAGGTACGAAGTCGGTGGTCTGAAGATGGGAAGTCAGGCGGACTAGCACCATGTGCTCCATGAACTTGCCTGCACAAGAAGTGAGGGAAATAGGACAGAGGTTATTGATGTTGGAGGGTTTATAGTATTTTGGCATGAATGATACCAGGGACGACATCCAGTCCATTGGCTGGGTTCTAGGCATACCTCAAACTCATCCCACGCCCACTCTCGAACGCCTCTTCGCCTCCCGTACTCCAACAGAGGTTTTCACTAACCTCCAACAACTTTATTTCCCACCCTCACAATCCTCTTTAAACTCAGCATACGATGGCCCGACCCTCCCTTCACGCACACAGAACTTGACACAGCACTCACACGTTGTAACACACACTCTGCCCCCTGGTGCAGATAACATCAGATACACCATTCTTTAAAACTTCCCCCCGAAGCCCATACATTTATCCTTCGTTTCATGTGGAGAAGAATGCCACTGGTTTAGGGTATCGTGCCGCGCTTTTGTTGTTTCCCAGCAAACCAAAAACCTCTCAGAGACGTCTAGCTAGACGTCTCTGAGAGGTTTTTGGTTTGCTCGGTTTCTTCTAGCTGTTGTGAGTTCTATTCTCTTTTGCAGTTTGGTTCTTTGTCACTGTCACCCTTCCCATTCCCTTCCCTCGCTCTGTGAAATAAATGTGCTAGTCCGTACGCATGCCTCTCATTGTGTCCTGTCTCCTTTGATCTCTTCGCTTTCAAATCAAAATGTAGCTTTAGCGTCTGCGCAGCGTTCCTTTAGATCGCCCTTCTTTACTACGACTACACGGCGGCGGGAAAAACGCCAGCCGGACAGACACATGCGGAGCCAGCCAGGGGTATGGTCTGCAAGCGAGCCTCTGGCCGGGGTCTGATACGCCGTGTTTAGTGACAGCGGCCCTCAAGGTCCATGCTCACCGGCATCCGCTATACCACGCTGGCGTCGACCGAACTGGCATTTGGACGAGCACAGCTGGAGGCCGGCTCTACGGAAGAGAAAGAATGGGAGCCAGTCTTCCGAAGTGCGCTCGAAATTTGGGCGAAATAAAAAAAAAAGAAAATCGTCTAGGTAACACAGAAATGTAGACCATAAGCAGCGAGGCAGGGAATGCATTCGAAGGGAGTTGGCGCATTGCAGAGACTGAACGGCATAACTTTAAATTGATATAAGCCAGCCGGTGTGACGAACGCTTTCTTTTTTCGGTCTTTGTCATGAAGAGCAGTTGGCCAATACCCGGACCGAAGATTGACGGAATATAAGTATTTGTCTCTGTGAAGGCAATCCAAAGCGTCGTAGAATTTTGGAAGTGGATAGACATTCTTTTCTTGATGCCGTTGAAGTGCCGGTAATCAGCGCAGAAGCGCCAGCTACCGTTGCTATTGCTAGCCAGGAAAACTGATGAGGCCCAAGGATTCGATGAAGGCTCTATGATGTCTTAGCGAGAATCTTGTCCCACTTTCTGCACTTCCTGCTGTACGGATACTCTATTAAGCCCGTTATACCTAGTGGCACGGGCAGGGGCATATTATTTTTAAGTCCTTTTCACAAGCCCCAAATTATTTTTTGTACGGATACTCTATACGGACGTCTGCATCGATGTGTATGTGATGTTTAACCACTGAGGTTCGAGCCAAAGGGCGGTCATCAAAATCAAAGATGTCGCAAAAAGAGGGCAGAAGACTTGTAAGGCTCTGAGTTCGCACCGGTGAGACGTCAGAAGCAATCATTTTTGCATATTCGTGAAATGGTGGGATCTCAGACAAGTGGCGGCCAGAGGAGGGACGTACGCAGTTTGTCACTGCTGATACGACGAATTCGGCAGCAGGGCACAGCGTAGAGAGCGAGACACCTAGCGGGAGTGGCAGAACGTGTGATGCGAAATTGAGGACCACAAGAGACGCGTAGTTTGTCGAGATAGCGACAACTGTGTGCGAAAGGGCAACACTCCGTGTAGGGGGTACAACATGGGCTGGAGTAAGGTAGCGACGATCGGGAACTGGCGGGACACTCATAAAAAGGACGTAATTGGCGGCTTCGTGGTCTAACCTGACTAATTCGACGCTACAAAGTAAGAAGTTTGCGGGGATACGGTGGCCGCCACTGGCAAAGGACAGGGTTAATTGGAGAGACTTGGAGAGGCCTTTGCCCTGCAGTGGGCGCAGTCAGGCTGATGATGATGATGATGACACAGTAGGTGCACAACGGGATCTCAGGGTTTCTGAAGAAGAGCTATGGCGAGCTGAACCATACAGGGCGGAATGCTGGGAGAGAAATGAAAGGCCGAGGTTGAGGTCATAAGAGCAGTGTTCGAGGATAGCAGAGAGAACAGAAGTATGGCGGCCGGCTACTGATACAAACGCATTACGCACGGCAGACGTACCGTCATCAGGGGCACGGACAACAGCTGAGGGGGCAGGCGTGAGTACTTTTCTTAGGTGACAGCAGAGACGAGCTCGCACGATGGAGACGTGCGCTCCCGTGTAACTCAGTGCGGTAACTGCGGGACCCCCACCGCGTCGACACTGAGCATGTTTAGAAGGACTTTTTGTTGGGCTAGATGGTGCATGTTGGTGCATGGTGCAGATGGTGCATGGTGCACTTGTGTTCGTCTTGGTTGCGCTACTGTTCTTTTCTTATACTGAGCATGTTACGTCGGGCATGGAGAGTTGAGGAATTTCGGGTCGGGTCATGAGTGCAGCATCACCTCTAGACATTGCGGCTGTGAGTTTTCCGAATGGAAGCGTACATAAGGGGCCGGAGACGACGGGCGGTGAGGTTCAGGCAACGGAGATCGACGGCGCTGGGGTGACGGCGAGTGGTTGATGCTGGAGGTCGAGGCTTGAAAGGTGCACTTCAGAAGGCGAGGAAGAGAGGCGGGAAGACGTATAATGCTGATAGCTGTGGCAGGTCGGTGGCGAAGGGCTTCGGCAGTGTCGAGAGAGGTCGCCAGAGCGGGAGCAGTTAAAACAGATGAACCCCTCTTCAGGCGTTCTCCAGTTTGCTGGTTTGCAGCTGCGGCGAGAGTAGTACAAGGGGGTACCCAAAAGAAACCGAACTTATTTTTTTTTTGAACTTATTTGTTGACATTTTAAGCACAGACCTTCAATCTCTTTCAAAGTATTGCCCACTTGCAATGATACGCTTGTCGAATCTTTCATTCCATTTTTCAAAACATTGTTTAAATTCATCTTTTGTGATGCTTGACAGTGCCTCCGTCGTTTTTTTCTTCACCTCAGCAACATCAGCGAAACGCTTTCCATTCACCTATTTTTTCATTCTAGGAAACAAAGAAAGTAGCACGGGGAAAGGTCGGAGAGTATGAGGGTTGAGGAACAGGGGTCATGCCATTTTTGGTCGAAAATTGTCGTACAGAGAGGGCTGTGTGAGCAGGGGCATTGCCATGATGGAAAAACCAGTCACCCGACCGCCACAAATCTGGCCGCTTCCACCGCACACTGTTGCCCAATCTATTCAAAACATCCAAGTAGAAAGCCTGGCTAACTGTCTGACCCTGCGGAACAAATTCTCAATGCACGACTCCTCTCACGTCGAAAAAACAAATCAGCATTGTTTTGAGGTTTGGTATCACCTGACGAGCTTTCCTGAGGCGAGGTGAATTTGAAGTTTTCCATTGTCATGATTGTTGCTTTGATTCAGGAACACTTGAGTTGTCCCCATAGCATCGTCCTTGTATGTCTTTCTTAATATTTAAAGAGTTAGTATTCAACTTTTTCCGAGCGAAAATCAGAATTTCACCGGCGCACGCTTTTCACGAAAATCAGCCATTCCAAAAACGACATTCACACAAAACAGTCGTTACTCCAAAAGGCTGCCTAAACTAGTCTGACCTCCTTCAGCGACGGCACTCGGCTTACTGACTCTAGAATGTTCGTTCTATGCGCTCATGTGGCAAAACGCGGCACCACAGAAGTTTTGCCGACCAAGAAATTTAGTTCGGATTCTTTTGGGTACTCCGTCCAGAACCGGGCACCGGAGGCACGCGGCGAGCATCTGAAAGCTAATGGAGCAAACAGGTTCGAACCCGAAAGTATGAAGCGAGACCGACTTGTACAGTAGCCATGGAACAACGCTCATTCCCCGCGCACTGAAGTGCCCAAGCACGTTGTCAGGCTGGCTGGCGTACATCGTAGTTTTAGCGGTTACCGATACATCTTGCTTGATTTAGAAAATGAGGAACTAACTATAGAGCTAGTACTTTACGGGACATCTTATTATGGTAGCCCCGTCGGCGGGGAAGCCTGATTATTGATCAATGTAGACTTGGTTCCGTACCAGCCACTCCAGTAGTTCTAAGGGATGTAGCCTAACGGTGCTCCATAGCAGTCTGGGGTGGTCCTCCTGGTTTTCTGCCTGGGAGACACTCTCGGCTCCGTTGCATCAAACACTTGAGCTTGTGTACGTAGGAGGTGTTGGGAGAAGGCATTCAACGGCAGCCCTTGTTCCTACTGCTGGTGTGGGTGCTGTAGGCAAACCTAGCTGTCTACGTCCGCCACGTGCATTTTTACGATATGAACAAGAGAAAAATTTGGTAGACCAGCGTGCACTTCGCCATCACTGATGTCATCTATTCGCCCCACTTCTGTTAATATTATTAACAATTTGCGATCAGATGATAACACAATGTTTGACATGAGCTCTCACTTTCGAATGAAGCTGCACATGTTAGTAAAAATGACCGAAATTAAAGATTACAACGAGAACATGCTTGGGGACAGTGTAGTGCTGACTTATGTCGCTGTGTTGGCTAGAAGATTTATTGTACTGTTTGCTCAGTCTCATAAAAAATAGCGTTTGGGGCCTTTATGTAGGACTCTGTACCGCAGAGAAAATTAAACTTCCTTTGATTTCGCAAACGTGGCAAGTTTCTTTCTTATATTTTGGACTCGGCGGGAAAAATCCTCACGAATGCTGGAATCAGTGTCTTTCAGTTTGGGGCCGTTCGAGGGGATCAGTTGTTTTGTCTTAAAGGATAAAATCATTACAGTTATGGGAGGCTGGCGTTCCGTGTTGTGACGCCAATGACGGTGTGCACGTACAATATCTTTAGTATCTATGGTCAAATCCAGTTGATCGAAGTAGTGGCGAATGATGACTTCTTCGGATTCGGTAATTAATACACATCGAAAGAAGGATACATTACCTTCATTATTACTATAACAGCACTTTGCAATTTTCACATATTCATAGCTTTTGTCCATAAATATTGGACCTGGGGACAAGGGAAACAAAGAGCTATGCCCGGAATCAGATGAACAGCTTTACGTGAACAGCTTTACGAACAGCCAAGTGAACAGCTTTACGAAACCGACGCAGGCATAAGCACTCAGAAGCAAGGGTGACCCAGCCACCTATCAATTGTTATTTCGCGTCGTCCGATTCAAAATTTTCGATAAATACATACGGGAGAAACTCTCACCAATGCTGGAGTGTCTTTCAGTTTGTGGCCGTTTGAGGGATCAGTTGTTTTGTGTTAAAGGATGAAAAGATTACAATTATGGGAGGCTGGCGTTCCGTGGTCATAGAAATTGAGGGCGATGTGAACTTGGAATCTTTTTATCTCGAAAGAATATCCAGTTGGCCCTGCCTGTTCTGGGGCCGCCGTGGAGAGTTTCCACATCACTGAGTGCTACGTCACACGAGGGCTGCGATGCGAGAGCTAGGAGGGCGTCTATGCTTCACGAAGGAATAGCATGGGGCGCTAAAGAAGGACGCCTCCGCACCCCGCTTCCTGGCGAAGAAGAAAGACATGCCGTATGAGAAATCTGAGAGTGGTCTGATGTGTTTTACCACGAAGCCGAGACCTGGACGAACTCTGGCCCACCTTCCCTTCACACGATCAAGAGCTTCGCTACTCCGCAATCACCAATACTGCAGAAGACTACCTCTGCGTTCAGCGCTGGAAACATCACTTCGTGTGTGAGCAGTCTACGAGGAACTTTCGAGCACTATCCACGCACTCTTGGGTGCGCCGCACAGGCACCAGTAGCCTGACTAGTTTTTTCTTATTATTAAGATTGTTTCGTTGTTATCGCATATTATGTCTCTTTTTCTCTCTCTGTGTGTGGGTGGACCGTGGCATATGATAGCGTGATCCCAATTCAGGGCGTCACACTATTTTGTCTGACCGGTTTCACTGGCGCTGATAGCACCTGTCCCTGGCACACCCAGCACCTCCAATAGATGTCACGTGGTGGTGATGACAATCAGGAAGACATCGGAAGGCTTCCGGAAAGAAGCATAGATAGAAGCATAAGATAGCATAGCTGCCTTACCGGAGCAAAAAGCCGGTGGCGACCCTCCGGCGTTGCCGAGAAAGATCCTGATTGGCTGGCGGGCAGTGACATCATCAGTGACGTCTACGCAGTTGAGCAATTTGATTAGCTGCAGGAACGGGACATCACAAGAGCAGGTAATGCCCATTGGCTGTAGAGAAGGGACGTCACCAGACCGGTGGTAACATCACCAGCTATGTTCGTTTGTGCGAAGCCTCCAAATGCCAACTGTGCCAAGCAGCAGGCGGTGCACGGGAGGAGCTTGGGTGAGGTTTGCCGGTGGCCGCAACTGGCAAAGGACAGGGTTAGTTGCAGAGACATGAGAGAGGCCTTTGCCCTGCAGTTGGCGTACTCAGGCTCATGATGATGATCCGTGTATTAACGCTATACGTTAATGGGCCCGTGTCGCGGGAAAGCCGGCGTCGTGGACCGTGAGTGAAAAATACACGAAAAATCTCAACTTATGTTACCTAGGTGTGGCTGCCTAGGCCAGGTGAACGTTATCTTGTGGCGTCATCACAACCTGCCCACCGTGAACAGTACGCCTGCGCAGAAGGAACCAACGTTTTTGTTGTGTAAAACATTAGCATGTGAATTTTATCGTCTTTTTGCTGCCACCGTAGTTCATTAATTTCCCTCATCAAGGCAGCGTTGCAAGGAAATTGCATCCTCGTTGCCTGCAGTGGTACACCACTGTCCGAGCAACAGCCGGGCATGCGCCATTTACGACTCGCGCATCGCCTCGAGGAGGAAGAAGACAAACCAGTCGAGTCAAGATGGAGCTCACCGACAAGAGCGGCCCGGCCGGCGCGGAGTTGTCTACCACAGCTGCCGCAGACACCACCGCCACCGGGAAGCGTTCCAAGAAGCGCAAGTCGCGAGACGCCAAGCACCGCCCCCTCTCCAGTGATGCCAGCGAAGGGGGCGGAAAGTGAGCCGCCACTTTTCACACCAAGTGCTTTACTAGACGCCGCGCTTCTTGGCTGGAGGATAAGCTATGCTCTCGGGTCGCTTTCTGGGGAGATAGCACGGAGCCAAATGAGTCTCGAAGGCGTCTATAGCGAGTAGCTTTCTTTGGAGGCCATGGCAGTTTTCTGCATTTTTTTTATTCGAGATGTTTGCCATTAGGCATAACGAAAAAGGGGAAAAAAAGTTAAAAAAGGGAGTGTAAACAAGCCTCGCTTAAAACTTGGCAAAAGTTCGCGATAAAGCGATTATCATGAGTCCACTTGCGATATCCGCCTGCAACGTCCCATCGCAGGCCTACCTTCTTTCGGAAGCGTCGTCTCACGGAACCTGTAGCCGGTTAAGTCCACAGCAATTGTTTTTCGTCACACTGGCGCAGCACTACAATGGGGACACTTGCCAGTCACTGCGAAACGTTTGTCACGCCACCGATGACGCACAGAAGGAGTCAGAGCCGCCAAAGCAAAAAGACCTGTGTGGGGCGGAGTCGGATGAACGAGCAGGTTTTGCGGCGGGTGACCGATTGACGTCGCAAAGAGGCAGAAGGGAGCGCCAAGGGGAAGCGCAATCGGTCGGGAGAGGAATCGAAGCTGCTAGTGAGAGCGAACGATTGTGTGACTTCTCGCGTCAGGTATGCAGGAATGACAAAGTTCATTTCCTGCCCGGAAGGATTGTTGCATTGTTTCCCGCTGTACTAAGTGTAAATTTGTACAGCACTGCAGCTTGCTGCATTGGAGAAATGCTAAAGCATTCGCGTTTGAACGTGAACGAAGCGTCAAGTCCATTTCAAAAAATAAAAGCTTAAATAAAGCTTAAAAAATAACAATAGCGGAGATGATCGCAAGGAATGCTGCACATGCGTGTTCTATTTGCCTACTGTGTTAGAGCCGAGTTACCGGCTTCAGTCTCTTTTGAAGAAAAACAATTTGAGCGGACACTTGAGCTTCGCCTTAACGGTATATGACGCGATATCGTGATGGGTTAATTGCCATACATGTGCCGAATTGGCCATTCTCTACCCCGTATTCATGTATCCTTGGGAGCCCTCGTACCACTCCTGCCGAAGTGGGGCCGGGGTTAAGGGATAAGGCCTGCTGCCCTGGGGTTGAGATGCTGTCACCGGTGGGTCGGAGGACAGCCTACTCACAATCTGGTGGACAGGTTGCGATGACGCCGCAAGGTCACGTGACCCAGCTGGTCCACCTGGCTCCTAGATCGCTTCTCTGGGGATTTTTTTTAATGATTTCTCGCTCATGCTTAACGACGACGACGGCAACGCCGGATTTTCTGCAACACGAGGTCCTTAACGCTATGGGGTTATAACATTCCGTGACTGTCGCACGCCAGGAACAGACGGGCGAGAAGTGGCTCCGCTAGAAGACGTGTGGCAAATTTTGTACCCTATTGTTCCCCGATAACCAGAAGACATGAACGAGCGCTACCATCACTTTGCCCCCTCCCCAGCGCACCTAACGGAGAGATGTGTGCACACCAATGGCAAGAGATGCAGCTTAACATGTCATCTCGCTCCACCCGCCACCATGAACATTGGCATGTTCCGCGACCACGTACTAACTACGGTCTCCAGATGCTTCGATACAGGCTGCCTAGTACACTAAACAAATATAAGTTAACGGAAGAGCAGCTGCGGGTTCTAACCAAGAAAAAATTATTCGACATTATTAACTAACTCGTACTGTAAGATATGATTGTATTTTTTAACTAATGCACTGATTCAGTTTTTGCACTTATCTTGCTCGCATATTTCTTCCATTGTTCCTTGTTATTCTTCCCATCATATGTATTTTATGTACTCCCGAACTGTCGTGCTTGCTGCCATGTTCGGGGAGACGGGCCAGTCAAGCTGCCCTTGACGCAGCTTTTATCCCGTCACCCTCGCCACACCTCGTACATGCCCTGTACTTGTTGTGGGAAATAAACTTAAACTGAACTGAAACTGAACTGAACTGAAGAGAAGAATTGAGGAGAAAGCGGGAAGAGCACTTTGGGGGGCCAACAGTGTTTTGAAAGCAAACTGGTCATAGACTCGCGGATCTCCCTCACGGTACGCAGGCCCGTTCCATGAGCGTGGAGCGATGCTGATGATTATTGCAGCTGCCGTATAAAACCTTTTTAACGCAACCTAGGGTGAGGGGGAAGGAGACGCTTAGGTCACGTGACATTATGGCGTCATCACAACCTGCCCACCGGACTGTGAACAGACTGGCCACCGTGGCAGGTGTCACTTAAATTAATAATCGGTTGCGAGGAGATGCTCGGGGTGAGCAACCTGAACCCCTGTGTGGCAAACATACGTTGGGGCTGCCACCAGTAGAGCAACCCCCCCCTTAGGGTAACAAGCCCACCGGTGGCCGCATCGGAGGGCAGTGGCGCATCGCTTATTAACCACTGCAGCACTCCACCAGGAGTGGTGTGAGGATCCTAGCTATCTATAAATGTAAAATAGAGAATGACTTTTTCCGTATTCGTGGACGTTAGCACATTAACTCTATCACGTCGTACCCTTAAGGCGCAGCTTAAATGTCCCCTCAAATCCCTAAAACGGCCGAGCGGATCAAAAATAAACTAGGCCTAAACGCCGATGTTCTAGTGGTTGGGAAGCGCTTCAACGAAGCGGGCCTTCAAAGCAGGACAGCCGCACGAAACCTTTCTCTCTTGAAAGGCCATAAAGCCACCCGTCTACAATTAGCTCGTTGGAGTAAAGATTGGACTTTATACAGGTGATGTTCACCGACGAAACCGTATTTAATGCGAAGGGTTACAAGACGCGTAAGGTGCGGCGGCAAGACATTCACCGCTAAGCTTTTCCAGTTTAGCGTTTTTGAGTTTCAATGCTCTTCATTACGACGTGGGATTGAATTCGTTCCGATAGGGCTAGGTTGGTAAAAGTAGCATTGCAATTTAACTTATATAGCACGACAACGAATGTAATAACTTCCGAGTGTTAAAATATATAATACTTGCGAGGTTTGCCAGCTAAATGTAACCAAGGTTTAAAAACAAAAATGAAGTGTCCTAGCCGAGTGAAACCGACTTAGGGTTGTTCATAGCCGCGTGGCCTTGTGTGCAGTATTTTTCGTTGTTAAAATTTCAATATTTAGCTGAGCCTAATTCGCTAACTTATTAATTATGCAGTTGAGGAAGAACGTACCAATGGAAAAGTTGTGGCCCCGCCGCGGTGGCTCAGTGGTTACGGCGCTCGGCTGCTGGCCCGAAAGACGCGGGTTCGATCCCGGCCGCGGCGGCTGAATTTCGATGGAGGTGAAATTCTAGAGGCCCGTGTACTGTGCGATGTCAGCGCACGTTAAAGAACCCCAGGTGGTTGAAATTTCCGGAGCCCTCCACTACGGCGTCCCTCATTGCCTGGGGAAGCCCTAATTCTTACACTTGAGTTAACGGGAGGTTTTCTTTTTCGTGACGCCCACGCCACTTTGTGTCTCTGGTGGCTCTCTGAGTGCCATCCCCTGAATGCCCCGCAGGAGCCTGGAGTCAACCCACACGGAGAGCACGGTCAAGAGCCGGAAGCGGCGCTCGCGGAAGGGCCACGAAGACGGCGCCAAGGCGGCCTCTGGCCCTCCTCCCCTGGATGCCTCTGCACCTCCTCCCCTGGATGCCTCGTCTGCCGACGGGCAGGAGATGTCGTCACCACCCGTCGCCGCAGCTATTCCCCCCGAGGAGGTAGGGTTCGTTAATGCGAGAGAATCCAGAGTCCACTTTAGCCGTGAACTCGGCGTGGGCACAGAACCTCTTGTCCTCGCTGTGTCAGCCGATAGGCAGACGTAGTGGAGGGTAGTCAAAAGATAATAACCAACAAGACCTAAATGGCAATTAGTAAACCCAAAGTATTTTCAACACTGATTAATAGTTGACAACCATTAGCTAATACAAATTCGACATTTGTAGAAAATTAGTACACGTTCATAATATTAAAGCCTAATTGACAGGAAAAGAGAACTAATCAGTACTTGGCGTACTTAACTAGCACTATGAGGCACGGGGAAATGATTTCGCATCAACCACAGGTAAGAACCTTGAGTGCACCCTTTATTTTTACTGCCGCAGCGAATATTTAAAAGACCATTGGCGACTAATATAAGTGGGCTTGCTTTAATAGTGCACTCTTTACAAACTGGAGTTTGCCCGTCTCGATAGATTATCGTATTCTGACGCGAGAGACTTCACCGAAAACGGAGCAGCAGCGTTACATGGTAACGACTTCATTTGGACTAAACCAGGTGACCAAGGAGGCGCAGCTCCTGCAAAGTGGAGCGCTGTGTACAGTTCTGCTGTCACCGCAGCGAAGGAGCGAAAGTTCTTGAAGAAGAAAACCTATAACGCGCGCCCTGACAAAGTATTTGTGATGATACAGAGCTCAATGACAGCGCTTGGTAATACGTTCTTCTCTCAGTAAGCACGCATGGCACCACTCGGAAGGGCACAGGTCGATTCTCATCAGCACCTCGCCGATCATCATCTTCACGAAGGTATAGTCCGGCCGTTAGCACGCTCACGCCAAGCAGTGCCCAAGCAGTCCAATCGGAAGCCTATGGTCGCCAAAAACCGAAGCGCGCAGATTGACTTCAATTCAATCCGTTTGTTTTTTCAGAGCAGTTACAGGCACAAATCTGAATGGTGCCCTAGGCTAAAAGTTTGACTCAGCAACTTGACGAGTCCCAGGGACTACATCGTCGGAATAGGAGTCAACACAGGTTATTAAAGAATAAAAACTACACACTCATCAAAGCTGAAACACATGGAGAAAGATAGCGTCAAACACACGCATCATGAAAAAAGAATCTATTATAATAAGAATACCCTCAGTACAGGACAATTGAACTCATTTAATGGTTCATAAAAGAAATCATAAACCAATAAGAGCTTTCAGCATATCAGGTGATGCGTATCGTTCCAGCTGAGGGCACAATTTTTTTAAAATTCTTTCTTAGATGAAAAAGTCTTTTTGGGTATTTGTTTAGAATTGATAGTAGGCTATGTTTTAATGACTGTAATTTCTACTGAGTGCGGAAATAATGAAGTAACCAATATTGAAGGTTTCTAATGAATAAATTTGTTCACTGCTGTAATAATGTCGCAACAGTAAGAAAATTTGCAGATTCTGCAGACTAGAAATTGAGCCGGTTTAACAACTGATGTTAACTGGGCATGAATCTAATAATCCCGTACTTCGGGAATAGGTTCTTTGTGGTTGTCTGAATGTGAGCATTCGCGAAATAACGCAAAACTTTTTCTAAAGTACACTGATGACATTTTCTCTCGTCATAGCGGCCCGTCCCTGTAGGTCGGCGGACCGCGGGCTTACTAACCCCTTAGAAAGCATGAAATTCCGCCTAAAACACCATCAGGCATGTCGAAGGGATGCGACGTACGTTCGTCCCCCGATAACGATCACTCAAGACCGCGCACGTCAAGTAGGCAAACGGAGGAACCACGAGGTTTAAATTGAAGCGAACGCCAGCGTCTCGGTTCCACTCTATTTATAGATCACGGTGAATGAAAAGTGTGGCAGCGGCTTACTGAGACGCGACAAGAAACTCGAGAGAATGCGTAAAAGCCTGTAGTAAGCTGATAATTTTTAGTTCAAAGCCGAAAATTGATTATCCAGCCGTGAGAAGAATCTGTAGTTAAAGGCGGCAGAAAAAGTCCTTCGGAAATTCCTAAACAAACAGCTTTATATGCCACTAAGCTTCCCGGTTTGCGGTCTAAAAGCTTGAACATAAATGGTAGTTGCGAGCTAAAAATTAAAGAAATAATAAGAATTACACGAAACAGAGCAGACTGTTTCGTGTCTCCTCAGAGGTGCCAGCCGTCCTCAATGCGCTATACGAGTCTCTAATCCACTTTACCACAGCGCCGATGCCAGGTCGCCGTTTTGAATGAATTATTATATTGAGCCTTAAAGGGCCACTGACCACCCTCAGGCCGAAAACACTCTCTACCTATCTTGGAGCGAGCCTCCTCTCCTTCCATTCTTTCCTCGAGATTTTTCTCTCCCGCTCCTCGTCGAGTAAGCTCGGCAAGGCAAAATCACCCCTTCCTTCTCCGAGGTTAGCCGGAGGCGTGGTGTCTGTGGAGTGCGTCACACGGCTACGTCATGGCCCCGCCTTCAATAGAATTCTTTTCTTGGTTTTTGCTACTGGATCTATTCGAGGGGAGGGGGGGGCGCTGCGGGTTTCCTAACACCCTCTCTGTTTTGCTCTTTGGGTCTCCTCGCGGTGTTTCGCCGCTTTCATACATCTGTTTGTCATTCCCAGTTAGCGAGCCACCTTTTCGTTTCTTTTAGGCCTCCCCACCATTTAACGAGCGGAGGGGCGGAAAACGGTTGTCTTCGAAACACACGGCGAAGCGCGGACCCGGCAACCGCCCGTTTGCTTTTCTCCATGCGTGTTTGTGTTCTGTGTGTTTGTGTCTTTTCTCAGCTCCAAAGCCCATGTCATTCATTGGGGTCAAGGCGTACTCAAGAAGCACGGAGGATAAGCCGTGTGTGTGCGGAGCGGTCAAGTGGGCGAGCGAGGGAAAGGCTCTGCTGCACTAGTAATTAAAACCTTGTTTTGGGGGGCTCGCATGGAAGAAAAAAACTGAGAAGGGAGTGCGCACGCAGAGCGTCTCGTGACGTGATCACGAGGGGGGGGGGGGGCGAACCAATTCACTCAGTTATACTATTTTTTACTTTTTATGGCTAGGGTTCAAGGCTGTCGCCGTACGCTCCCTCCGCAGTTTTTTTTTGTTGTTGTTCCTTCATGCGGGTTTGTAGGCATGTGCAAAACAGAAGGCGCCGCGGAAAGCGTTGTGCAGACGACGCGACGCCAAGGCTACGCCCAACCTCCTCCAGTCAGTCAGAACGATGCACCAATGGAGTGCCTGTAGCGAAAGTAACCCCCATGACGCCAACGGGGTTCAGAGTAGTGGGGCGGGGACGTTTTTGCTGAAGGAAAGAACGAACGGGCTTTGATTTGAATTTTTGCAGCTTTTCGGGGTGCGCATGGCTCTAGTATTTTGCAGAGGTTATCTTCGATACCTCATCTATGCAGTGGGCTTGTTTTTCAAAAATGTCCGGACCCTGTTCAGTGGCCCTTTAATGTGGCTGCTACCTGCCGGTTGATGACGCCGCCATAGCTAGCTGTACCGGCTGCAGTTTTAAAATAGGCCCCCAGAGCTTGGGCGATTATCCTGCCCCTAGAAGGAAGTGCACGAAAGGAGAGCTTACTGCCATTCTACTGTTAGATAGGCTTATTCGTGTTTACAGCGTACTTCACTTAGAACGAAGCTTTTACTCGTGACAAAGAATCGAGAAGATGAGGCAAAGGTATTGACATCAGTGGTCGCTTTTGCATGCAAAACACGGGCGCAGAGAGTGCGTTTCTGACAAGGACATGATGACTACGGAAGATGATGATGACTACAAAGTTCTATGACTACGGAGTTTTTGGGGGTTTCGGCGCCACAAGTTTGAATTGAGTGAAGCAAAAGATTTTCAATTCAATTTTGTCATCAATAAATGTTCGTACGTGCTGCCAACAGTCACCACCGTAATCAAAAAAGAACTCGTAATAAATTGTGGTTAGCAGACAAAAAATTGGCTGTGGCTTAGCTCAGGTTAAGCATGGATAAGCGAAAAGCTCTCACTGCTTTTCAGCCAACTCCCAAGCTACCACTTGTGGATCGATCGGTGCTTCTGCGCCGTCCGACTGTTGCTTCTTCTTCTCCTTCCATGGCGAGTGTCTGCGCCTGTTCTATGGGCAAGCGCGCCTTATATACCCCTCCTTTCAAATGCGCACTTCGCGCGGCTGCGGCGAAAGGTCAAACGGTGGCGAGGATGGCCGCCTCTTCTATGGTCGCCGCCACCGCCGCTCACGCTTTCTCGCAACGCCTTGCGAACGAACCTTCTCCTCTTGGGACGGTGGCGGCGAAGGGTAAAACGTTGGCGAGGAGGAGAAGCGGCGGCGCTCAGACGACGGAGTCAGCGCGCGGCGGCGACGACGGCTGCGGCAGCAGCCGCTACCTGCGCTCCGCGTGACGTCGCTTGGTTTCGCGTATGCGCAGCTGTGGCTAAAATTGATCACGGCGCACGCCAGACCCGATGTTGACTGGCCTAGTGAAGTTTTTCGCTTCAAAAGAACTCTTAATAAATGGTGGTTAGCAGCAAGAAATTTCTGGAGCTGTGTTCACGATTGCTTGAACTCTCAGCTGCGCTCCTTTTGTCTGTGCGCAGCCACCTGTCGCTGCGCCGATGCAGCCGCCGGCAGCCGCCAAAGAGGCCGCCGTGCCGCCCACCGAAGACAGGAAGCCCGACGAGTGAGTATACCGAGCAGTTGTTGTACGCTTGCTGGCAGCCGTCGGCTGTGACGAAGACTGTAAGGCGAAGCGATGACCTGGATGCACTTGATGCATATAAAACGCTGTTGAGACCAACCTTAGAATATGCTGACATTATTTGGAGTCCACACCAGCAATATTCGATAGGTAAACTAGAACGCATTCGAAACTTAGCAGTACGCTTTGTATACTCAAACTTTTCCAGACATTACAGCGTATCTAACCTACTTCACAAAGCAGATCTTCACTGCTTGGCACAGGGTAGAACAACATGACTAAATTTTCTGTTCTTACTTTATAACGCAAATTTCAATCTATCAAGAGAAACATACCTCCAGGAACCATTTCGTCACTCTTCGAGAACTAACCATGAGAAAGCACTTCATCAACCCATAGGGCATATTAATGCTCATAAATATTTTTGTTTCCATCGGCTATATCTAGCTGGAACAAACTACCTCGGCTGCTGTAAACTGCAACTGAGTTAAATCATTCATAGAGCTTGTCAATAGCATTGATTCATCAGTATTGCCACCGTGATAAAGCTATGATGCTGACTTTCATTTTGTATTTTTAGTACCTATATTTGTTTCCGTGCTGAACCCGCTATTTGTTTCCCTGAATTGGCATCATTACCACCACGATGCTGCTAGGATGATGAATTCTTATTTTGTATTATATGTGTACCAAACTTGTTCCCCTGTATTGTCTCCTTTGTATCCACCCCTGCATGGGCCCGAGAAGGGCCTGCAGTATTTGTAAATAAATAAACAAATGAATACTACCGGCAGGAATTTTGCCAGCAGAAGAGGGTAAGCATTCTGTGCATTCCTTTGCACTTGCACGAACGACAACAGGCAATAACAACATCGATTAAAGGTACTATAAAACAGCTTTGAAGATACCAGTATATGTGTTCAATGGGTGCAATAAATGCATTCCAGTATTCAACTTAAGTACGGGTTCCTAGAACGAAGCCACCGAGTTCGTTTAAAAGCTGCGATTTTTAAAGTTTGTGGGGCGGATTGAGCAGCGCATAGTGAAGCTCTTCGGCCCTATTTTGTGGGGTGTGTGCGTCACGAGTATCAATGTTGAGGCGATGACTGATGTGCCACCAGACTCTGCTATTTGTTGTAGCCCCGACAGTTAGGGCGTCATAGACACATTTCGGGTAGCCGCGAAAGTCTTCTGCTCGTAAAACTGCGAAAATCTCTGAGGTGCGCGCAGGGTCATTGCCTTAACGCACATGCTTCCGATTTGCCGCTGCCGCATCTTTCTGTCGGTGATACCGAAGCCCTTCACTGTGTCTCGCCGTGTCTCTCCTTGTTCGCTCAAGATGGATATGCTTTGCTACCAAAAGAGAGGCTTGAAATGCGCCGGATGAGGTGTAAATGCACCTGAAGCCGATGTCTCGGTTCCCAAAAAAGCACGCCCACTTTCTGATATATGAGAACAGCGCGGCTAACTGTCCCGCACTCTCGTAATAGCAGGGCTGGACAAGTATCTTCTATACCGATACTCGATACCCTCGATACTTGATACCGAAAAAAATTGATTTCCTTTAAAGATGCTCGATACTGTTTGTTGTCGTTACTTCGATATCCCACTGAAATCGGCAATATAATAAAGTTGGTAATAATAGTAGCTGTGGTAAGAAAGCTCTTTGTGGTTGATCAAACTTCTTGTGCATCTGATGTAGCGCATTCTATTTGAAAGGGTTTATACGGCTGCATGGATTTCTTTAAGCTCAACTGTGGGCGCGGCTGGTTTCGTTATAATTTCAGCATTGGAATGAAGTTATGGTGACGTTGAAACGATCACTTCCATCAGCAGCCCAGGAAATCTTTTCTAAAGCTGATACTCTTTACGCAAAGCGGTCGCTTAGCAGTTACCTACAGACGAATAACCTTGACACCACTGCAGTATTTACCGGCTGCCTCTACCTTTCCCTGCTCGAAATGCTCCGAGCTCCGTGCGCTTTGGAAAGCCGAACAGTTATTTCCCCAGCACTACATTTAACCAAAAAAGCTTCTGGTTTGATTTCCGAGTTTAAAGTCCCAAAGCGGCTCAGGCTATGACGGCCGCCGTAGTGAAAGGCTCTGGAAATTAGTCCACGTGGGGCTCTTTAATGTGCACTGACACTGCACAGCACACGCGCCTCTAGCATTTCACCTGCATCAAAATGCGACCACCGTGGCCGGGATCGAACCCGTTTCTTTCGGGTCAGCAGCCAAGCGTCATAACCACTGAGCCACCGCGGTGGCTAGCAGAAGATGCGGTAAGATGCCAGTTGATACGACATTGTTTAAACATCAGAACTTCACAACGGAAGGCTCGGAGAAAAGAAGCTCACTGGATGAGCGCAGACTAACAACTGGTTTGGTGCCTCCAGTGATATTAAGCACCCCTAACAAGACACGGCCGTTACAGGTGCGACAAGACACAGGCTTCACGCATACGTACTGTCCGTGTCTTGTCTCTCCTCGTTTCTGGGCGTAGGGGCGAATCATTGGCAGCGCTTGGTATCTTTTGTGCAAATGTAGCGGTCACTGGCTACGTGTTCAGAACTCGCTCCGTCCCTCTACACGCATTATCCTGGGTGCTGACTTCAGCAGTGGCGGGACATTTATTTTATTTATTTATTAATACTGTAAGCCATGACAGGCTCATACAGGGGTGGGAAAAAAAACACATTTCTAGCAATACTACTCATTCAAACAATATATCTAACAGTAAATAAAATACAAAAATAAAAACTGTACAGACTAACAGAAAAGGGTAGACGTTATTCACATCTAATGAACAAAATTGACTGCGAGCGGCATTTACAGGAAAAGGTACACTGCTTTTTGGCCACAATAAATGTTTTTTTTTTACAAAGATGCATCCTGTTCCTGAAAGAAACTTTCAATCTTAGTGACAAATCATTAAGCTCTAGTCTTCTGTCGGCGCTCATAGAAGAATCGCCGCTGGATCCCAAAGGGTACTGTGTCCGAAGATACCGGAGTTCCAGCGATACCCGCAATCTTCATCTTCATCTCAGTTGTGTCCTCGAGGGCTGTTTGCGATGCCTTCGACGCTCTGGTGGAACCCTGCTTCATTTGCCTGCATGAAGAAGACTGTGCGGGCGCATCGCAGCGTCGTTAGAGTGAATGAGGGCTTTGGAGTGTTTACCATTGGAACGAACCTGCCATATTCCATAATACCATGTGGTTTGAAACTTTCCGGCTTTCAAGAACGCCTATCTATGCCTGTCGCCGTGCTCAGTGGCAACGTTGCTTGTCCAACTAGACGTCGCAACCTGACTCACTCTCAGTTCCTGGCTATGATCAGCAAATCCCTACCCACCAACGACCGTCGGATATTGATGGAAGTTCTTTAGAAGCATGTGGACGTGTTCGACTTCATTCGAGATCGACCACTGCCGATTCCACTTTCCCGAAAGCATCATATGATCAATACCGGATCTGCACACCCGATTCGACAGAAGCCATCAGCGTCTCGCTCCCAAACATAATTGACGAGCAGGTCCGTGATATGTCGCAAGAAGGAGTAATTCAGGAATCACAAAGCCCGTGGGCCGCCCCTGCGGTTCTGTTTAAAAAGAAAGATGGCATCTGGCGATTTTCTGTCGACTATCGCCGCCTTAGCACTGTCACAAAGAAGGATGTTTACCCTCTCCCACGCGTTGATGATGCTTTTCACTGCCTCTATTCAGCTTCCTACTTTTCCCTCTGTTAATTTACGGTCCGGATACTGGCGGTTTCTGATGCATTCGAAAGACAGACAAGACTGCTTTCTTGATCCCAGATTGGTTGTATCTGTTTAATGTGACGCTATTAGGCCTATGCAACGCTCCTGCCACCTTTGAAAGACTTATGGATACTATTTTGCGTGTACTGAAGCGGCAAGTTTGCATGCGTTATCTGGATGATGTCATTTTTGGGAGGACCTTCGCCGAACATAACAGCCGCTTAGCCGTTGTCCTTGACTGCACCAGGAGAGCGCGTTTCCTGCTGAACTATAACAAGTGCCACTTCGGGCAACGCCGTATCGTTGTGCTTGGCCATCTGGTTGACGAGGATTTCGTCAGGGCCGACCCATTGAACGCTGAACCTGTCAATAGCGTCAGAGCCCAAGTCTTCGAAAGAAGTCAGGGGCTTCTTGAGACTTTTCTCTTACTTTCGGCGTTTTATTCCCCAGCCCTTCGACATGGCGTAGTCAGTGCCTGCTACATCGGTCTTCGGTTGCGATTAAACCGCAGCAGTTAGTATCGGCTGGTCACTCCTACGCCATATACTGGACCCCAGCTCCTCGCGTGCAGAGAGCAGTACGAAAATTGCTAAACTCAGACACACTGTCCAGCGGCAGGGCGTGGATCTAGAACCGACCCTCATTGCCACCTGCTTCCCAAATTTAAAGCAAGAGTCCCTACCATCACATACCATGTTGCGAGGTACGGGCTGCGAACTCGGTGAAGGTTCGGAACTGGGTCTTTATTTAGAGAATTTGACCCAAAAGAAAAGAGGGCCCCAGGCCGTTGGAAGGTACAAACTGGCTCCCCTAGCAGCTGCTCTCTTCCGTTGCTAGAGGAATACTCTCCTGCGCTGACTTCCGCGTCCTCGAACGCCGTTTCCACGTACCAAGCTGCGCATTCTCGGAAGGAAGCCTCCTTGGGCGTTGACGGTCGCGTTTTCGAATGCCAAATATTGTCATGTTGGTAATCAGCGGCTGAGGGTCAACAGCGGCGTAGACCAGACGTGCGCTTCCAGGTCATTTTCACGCACACACTTCCTCTTCTTCTTGAAAGGCGCTTCCGTCTGCACGAGCGCTGGTGTCATTGGCCCCCCTCCTCCGAAGGCATCGACCCGATGCCGCCACGAACGGAGGAGTGGTCAGTAGAAAAGTTAGTGCGCCCTTTCTTAGTAGGGCTTCAGGCGAACGACGTGGACCACCTCGGGGCGGGTGTGGCGGCGAGGTTGTTGAGACTCGTGGGGGACGACTTCATAATTCAGGGCTCCAAAGCGTCGCACAATTCGGTAAGGACCGAAATAGCGGCGCAAGAGCTTTTCACTTAGGCCGCGTCGTCGGATTGGGGACCAAACCCAGACAAGATCAACCGAGAGGTATTCAACAAGCCGCCTCCGTAGGTTGTAGCGTTGCGCGTCCTGGCCCCGTTGGTCTTGAATGTGAAGCCGTGCGAGTTGGCGGGCAGCTTCGGCGCGTTGTAAGAAGGATGCAACGTCGTCATTTGGGTGGTCGTCGTCATGGAGAAGCATGGCATCGAGTTTTGTGTCACCTGACGGCCATAAACGAGGCTAAAGGGCGTCATGTTGGTGGTTTCTTGTACGGCTGTATTATACGCGAACGTGACATAGGGCAGGACGTCGTTCCAGGTCTTATGTTCCACGTCCACGTACATGGAAAGCGTGGTTGCAAGCTTCTTGTTTAGACGTTCCGTCAGTCCGTTAGTTTGGGGATGATAAGAAGTCGTCCTACGGTGACTGGTGTGACTGAAAACTAGAATATGGTGCAGGAGCTCAGAGGAGAAGGCAGCCTCTCTGTCCGTAATAAAAACTTGTGGAGGACCATGGCGTAAAACAATTTGATGCACAAAGAACTGGGCTACTTCGAGGCGGGGGGGGGGGGGGGCTACTAGGAAGGATGCTGTCTCTGCATAACGCGTGAGGTAATCAGTGGCTACGATTATTCACCTTTTTCCGGAGCCTGATGTAGGGAAGAGTCCCTGGAAGTCATTAGTGACTGCGACATTGCAACTAGCGTGGAAAGCACAAGGACAGCGACAAAAGGAACCGACGGGACAGCACACTTTTTTCGCTGTCCTTGTACTTTCCACGCTAGTTGCAATGTCGCAGTCACTAACGAATTCACACCAACTAGCCCAACTCTCTTCTATGACCAGGCAGTCAATGCCGACTTGTTGAAATGCTTGCGAAGGTGGCTCAATGGGCTTGAGGAATCCGGCTGGCTTCACGGGAGGGACCTTACGGCGCTGGCAATCCCGGCAAGTGCCGACGTAGTGTGCAACGTCATGAGCCAGGCGCGGCCAGTAGTACTTCTCTTGAATTCTGGCTTGTGTTTTAGTAACCCCAATGTGGCCGGAAGCTGTTTCGTCATGGCAGGCGTGAAGAATTTCATAGTGTAGGGACACGGGGGCGACCAGCAAGTACGGCCTAGTGTTGGCAGCGAAGTTTGTCTTAAAAAGAACACCGTTACGTATGCAGAGAGACGACAAAGCGCGCCTGAAGGCTTTAGGAACTCTGCTGCTGGCTCCTTCAAGATAAGGAATGACGTCGGGAATATCGGGGTCGGTACGTTGGTACTCGGCGAAATCGTTGGTATGTATTGCACTCAGGAATACTTCGTCGTCAGCAGCGTCATCCGGTGCTGGTTGCACTGGAGCACGAGATAAACAGTCTGCATCAACATTTGTGTGACCGGATTTGTAAATGACGGTGATATCGAACTCTTGAAGTCGAAGGCTCCATCTAGAGGAAGGATCCTTGAGATTGGTCAGCCAGCATAGGGCGTGATGATCGGTCACTGCTTTGAAGGATCGGCCATAAACGTATGGTCTGAACTTGGAAACTGCCCACACGATGGCGAGGCACTCTTTTTCAGAGGCAGAGTAGTTGGCTTCTGTCTTGGAGAGTGCACGGCTGGCATAGGCGATGACAGGTTCTTCATGATATTGTTCACAGCGCATGGTCGTTTTTCTGACAAGCCCATATCATATAGTACAAGTTTGCCTTCTGGCCACAAAATTTGCATTCTGCCGAAAAGGACTCGGAATCCATGGAAGAAAAATATCTGGTGTTGCATAATACTTACCAACTCGCCCAAATTTCTGCCTTGCTGACACGTTCTTGGTCCCGCTGAACTTGAACAAGGACAGCACCCAAACCAACGTTGCTCGCATCGGTGTGGACCCGTGTGTCAGCAAGGTCATCAAAGTGCGCCAGCACGGGGGGCGACTGCAGGCGGCGTTGAAGCTCTTGAAACGCCTTCTGCTGCGGAGGTTCCCACTTGAACGGTACATGCGCTTTTGTCAGATCAGTAAGCGGTGAAGCAATTTTAGAGAAATTGTCCACGAAGCGGCGGTAATATGCGTATAGCCCGAGGAATCGACGAACTTCCTTTTGCTCACGCTGCGGTGGAAAATTGGAAATGACGGATGTTTTTTCAGGATCCGGAAGAACTCGTTCTAGGTTGACGACATGGCCTAAAACCTTAACTCTTATATGCAAAATGGCATTTTTCGGCTTTTAGAGTAAGGCCTGATGACGTTATGGCCTGCAAGACCTCCTCGAGGCGACGAAGGTGCTCCTCGAAAGACGGGGCAAAAACGATGACGTCGTCCAGGTAGACCAGACAATTTTGCCACTTCAAATCCGAAAGAACGGTGCCCATGAGCCTTTGGAAAGTCGCGGGTGCCGAACAAAGACGAAATGGCATCACCTGAAACTCATACAGCCCGACTGGAGTGATGAATGCCGTCTTTTCGCGGTCTCTTTCGTCTACCTCTATTTGTCAATATCCAGACTTCAAATCCATGGATGATGATGAAAACATTTATTGAAAGCCACGATGACTTAGTTGAAGGGAAGGCTGATCGGGTCCCTAGTCCGGGACGCCGTTGACAAGAGCCGCTGCCCGTGCTCTGGCGACGAGGGCTCGTTGTTCCTCGAGGTCCGAGCTGGACAGGGCCGCCTACCAGCCCTCCCGCGTTGGCTGATTTATGATGTCAATGATGTCATTTTTCTGACAAGCCCATACCATATGGTACAAGTTTGCCTTCTGGCCACAAAATTTGCATTGTGCCGAAAAGGACTCGGAATCCATGGAAGAAAAATATCTGGTGTTGCATAAGCGATCCAAGGTGTCGTTAATTCTGGGCAGCGGATACACATACTTTTTAATCAAATCAAATCAAATCAAAAATTTATTTTCAACATTGATACAATGTTGATGGCTTCCGTGACAAAAAGCTGTGAGGACAGCTTGACTAGGTCAGGGAACCATTTTGGCAGCAGCGACTTCATATACACTTCAATAATTCAAATACAAATGAAATGTGCAACAGAATACATACATTGTCTTACTTACTGAGTACAATAGTTAAAATGCAAGTGAATATTGTAATGGAATACACGGACTTCATTCATCAACTTAACTACGCCACAAAAGAACAATGTGCCCTACAATAAAACTACGCAACAAACGAAAAAATTAGTACCATAAAGCGTTTTACACATGAGATCCCGATGAGAAGGCAAACACACACACTCACTCTGTATGCCCAATTTCACAATTACCACTCAAAATCATAAAACAGTCTTAGAAAATTGCCCAGAAACAAACATGCTGCGCAATGCGGTGCGCGTTAGGGCAATGGAACCAGAAAATTGTGTTTTAATCTTGTTTAATAGAAATGGTACGTTGTACGTTAATGTTTGCAGAAGATAATTAGTGCGTGGCCGCGGTACAAACCATTCCTCAGACGCTCTGGTTCGATATGTGCGAGTTTGCAAAGTAAGAGTACACAGCTCCTTCAGGAACTGCTGGTAAGATACACTTGAGAAGTACAGCAGGTATAGTAGACGGTAATCGTAAATCTGTTGTATACTGACCAACTTGAACTGAGTAAAGAGGTCATGAGTGTGGTGAAAGTATGAAACATTAGCAATGCAACGAACAGCTTTCTTTTCGAGTCTATGTAGTATAGTTATGTTTTTTTTAGTAGTCGTGGCCCAAATTAACGTGCAGTAGTTAATGTGGGACCGAAAGACGGAGTGAAAAACTTGAAGTTTAATGATGTTGTTTAACCGTCGGTAGTCAACGCAGAATTGTAAGGTGCCGTCCTCCTTCACAAGCACTACAGGTGCCGCCCACGGGCTCCTAGAAGGGCGAATAACGTCGTTTGCGAGCATGTCTTTCATCTGTGCGCTAATAGCCTCACGTTCTTTGGTAGACACTGGATAAGGTGACTGTCGGAGTGGCGGAACATTTTCATATGTAATAATGCGATGTTTCGCAAGATGCGTCCGCCTGACGCATGGCGAGGACGCGAAGGCACCACAGTAGCGATTGAGCAGTTCCCGCAACTTTCTCTCACTGGTCGAGCGGCAGGGTTGGGTTCATGTCGTACTTAACACCAGCAAGTCGGTCGAGCTCAGTTGTTGAAGCAGTTGTTAAACTGTGCACACACCTATTGTCACTAAGAGCGTCAATATATGCCACAGTCGTCCCCTTGTTAAGGTGTTGGTGTTCGTTGCTGAAGTTGGTGAGAAGAACGTTGACCATGCTATCTTCAAGGAAGAAGACCGCCCTGGCGACGGAAATTGCTCTGTCCAGTAGCAACAGCTGCTTTCTTTCGACGACACCCTCAATTTGCCGTATGTGCTTTGTGCCGACGGTTACCATCACACTGGAACGTAAAGGCACGGTCACGTGTTGGTCCAGAATGTGCAGCGCAGCTGAGAGAACACTATCCACGGATATGGCCTTCTCGGTCGAGAATTTGACGGACTGCGATTGCAGATCACTAACTTCACCGTTTTCGGTCAGAAAGTTCATACCGAGTATGACGTCCCGGGAGCACTCTGTTAACACTACGAACGTTGCCAAGAATGGCTTGATGAGATTCGCTGGTTACTGACCATGGTCAAACACAAATGATGTTTTGGGAGCGCTAAGGCTCCCTTGTTCACAATGAGCAACCGGCTGGACGTCCCGGGCTTTTTGAAGCGGCTAGTATCGTTTTTAGGCATTTAGCGTAGATAGGGTGCAATGTGCCATCATTCTTATTTATTCTGTTAGGCGTAGTCTGGTTGGTTAGTGACTCGAGATTTCGGCGGGCTGATACATTCTTTCCTGTTGTCACTATATCTGCTTCGTCCCAGTTAATTTCATGGCTAGTCTCTTGCGCATGCTCTGTGATTGCGTTCGTCGTCGCTTTTCCTTTTCGTACGTCGTACTGATGTCCTTTCAGGCGTCTCGTGAGATCTTTCGTTTCGCCTGTATAAACTGATGAACAGTCGGTGCAGGCGATTTTGTAAACCACGGCGGGAAACTTGGCTCGAGCGAGCTGATCTTTCACGTTTACCAGCTCATTTCTTAGCTTGCCTGTTGGCACATGTGCAACATGGACGCCGTGCTTGCGGAGCATCCGCGCCAGCGCCTCGCTGATCCCTGATATATACGGGATAGGGGCTCGCTTCGGTTTCGGTTGGTCGGCACTTTCGTCTTCCCTGGCAGTAGGCTTCTTCGATGGAGCCAATCTTCTTTGCGTGTTCCGAATGAAGGAAAGCAGGTAGCCGTTTCTTTTTGTCATTTTCCACGGTCTTCATTTCGTGGTTTAGGGCTGCGTCTTCACTGCAGACTTTCCTGGCGCGGCTGATTAGAGATGCAACCACTGACCGCTTGTGACTGACTGGGTGCGCTGAATTGAAATTTAGGTATCTTCCAGAATGTGTCGGTTTCCGGTAAAAGCGAGAACTAAGACCAGTCGGAGTACGTGTTACCACAGTGTCGAGGAACGGAAGCCAGCCGTCGGTCTCGTCCTCAACAGTAAAGTTGATTGAGGGTTGAAGGGCGTTGAGGTGATCGAGGAAAATGCGCGTGTGCTTTCGGTCTATGACGCAGAAGCAGTCGTCCCCATACCTAAGAAATACTTTTGGTCGCGGTTGGAAGGTAGCCAAAGCTTTGCTTTCGATGGCTTCCATAACGATGTTAGCCGCTGTGACCGAGATGGCTGCCCCCATTGCTGTGCCAAAGGTCTGTTGGTAGAAGTTGCCGCTGTACGTAAAATATGTGTTGGCGAGACAGAAATGCAACAGTTGGCAATGTTCCGCTGCTTCGAACGGCGTCCCATCTTGCCACGAAGTGTCATTCTAGAGACGTTGTTTACATGTCTCCACTGCGAGATCAACAAGTACGCTTGTAAATAGCGAGCAGACATCGAAAGAAACGATCTCGTCTGTGTCTTCTAGGGCGACCGCTTTGACCTTGTCGAGGAAGTCGGATGAATTCTTGATGTCCGTGCCCGTCTTTCCCACCAGCGGAGACTGAACGCCATGAAGGTACTGTGACAACGAGTACAACGGAGACTTTCTAAAATCCACTATTGGGCGCAGGGAAGTCCCTGGTTTATGCACATTCGGTAATACATATATGGCGGGCGCGGAGCCGTTTGCGCATAGCAACTGATAATAAAGCCGTTTCACAGACGGAGGGATGCCCTTGAGGATTTCTGTAGAGCATTTTTTGAAGAGACGTCTGCACTTTGGGAGTAGGGTCTTTCGGGTTCCTGCAATAAGTGGTCTCGCCCTGAAGCACGGACTCCATTTTTTCCTTGTAAGAAGAGCGGTCAAGGATAACAGTAACGTTACCTTTATCTGCCAGTAGGATGGCTATATCCTCGTTAGCCTTCAGGCTTCGGATTGCTGAGCGTTCATCTTGACCAAGAGGGCAGTTTGACGACGTCTTCTTCATGCGTGACAACACTCCTATTGCCTTCGTTCTGACTTCATCCTGAAAGTCTCGTTCCAGAAGTCGTACTGCCCCTTCTACGGCGCATGCAACCTTTCGTGGGTCCGGTGCCTTCCCTTGGTTGAAATTCAAACCTCGGCTGAGCACCTTCGCTTCGGATAGGCTCAGTTTGTAGGACGACAGATTCCGTATTTCGAAGATTGGTGTGGCCCTGATCGCTGTCCCATTTTCAGCAAGTGAAGTCTGCACCTTTTGATCCTGCGATTTCAGATGGCTCTCCTCTCTTCTCCACATTTCATGGTTCGCAACCAACTGAATGCTGGCGAGGACATCCGGAGCGATAAATTCCAATTGTCGCTTTGCAAAGAACAGTTCGGTTTCTAGGCGCTTCTTTGTCAACTTGCATTCCTCAATCCTTGCCTGAAGGAGGTGACGTTCAGCTTTCGCAACAACATGGAGACAAAAACGTGTTTTCACCGGTTTCTTTAAACGCTAGGATCTTGGAATAACTTGGTGAGACTTACAGTCGAGGTTGAAACGCAGGTGCGTGTTGTAGGCAGCAAGTCTTCCTGAAGTGCTTACAAAACGGCGTATTCCGGTGACGGCCGGTTGCTCATTGTGAATAAGGGAGCCGTAGCGCTCCCGAAACGTCATTTGTGTTTGACCATGGTCAGTGACCAGTGAATCTTATAAAGCCATTTTCCTGACCAGACGGTATGCCGTCGAACTCTCGACTACGTTGCCAAGAATGTTTGGCCTTGCACGGTTACCCTCGACGTGCAGGTTCCCGTCGGTGTAATTAAATGTCCCCATGCAGTAACATTTGTGGGCCGTCCCAAGCGGTTGTGAGCTTTTTTAGTGCCGCGACGAATTGTCCACTAAGCACTGAATAATCTGCACCAGTATCCACCAGCGCGGTTACATCGGCGCCGTCAACCGAAATCTCCAAGTCGGCAGTTGCTGGTGCCTTACTTTGGGGATGTCGAGGCATTCGGTCTCGGCTGCGGTGCGTCGAAGGAGTTCGGCATCAAGGAAAGGCGTCGTGGCCATGGAGGGGTGCGTCAGGACATCGGCTAGTTTTGAGGTACGTGGGCTCAAGAATCGTCGGTACGGCTACGGAATTCGGCGTTGGTTGAGAACTGTCTTGTGGCGATGGAGGATCTTGTATACTTTGTTGTTGAGCAGCCGCATTTCCCGAGGCTGCTGCATCTAGTTTCCCCTACGGGGACTCTGAGACTGGCCTCGTCCTGGGGAACTGTAGCGACGAGGTGATGGAGATCGAGAGAAACTGCGCTGTACGGAGTCCGCTTGCGAGATGTAGTCCGCGATCTCCTGCGGTCGTTCTCCATACATCGGACGAGGACAACCGACGGGGAAACCTCGAAGGCCCATCTCCTTGTATGGGCAGCGGCGATAAACATGTCGAGCCTCACCGCAATGGTAGCACAGCGGCTGATTGTCTGGCGCTCTCCAGACATCCGTTCTACGGTGTCCTAACCGCTTGCTGCGGCATCCTAGGGCGTTGACGGTCGCGTTTTCGAATGCCAAATATGAGCCCCGAGTTCGCGACGAGGCCGGCACCCTGCGGCACCGAGGGTATGTCGGAACACCCGCGGCGCACAGTCTCCGGGCTCGCAACACAACGACCGGAACTCCAAATCCAGTTTTGGATGCCTCCGTAATGGAGGCAGAGGTATGGCTGCATTACAGCAGCTACGCACCACCTCTGCCCCGGGCCTGGACGTCATTACCAACATGGCGATCCGAAATTTGGATGCAGGATCAATAGCATCCTTCGTTAAATGTGTGAACGATCGTTTGGAGAGCGGCACCCTACCCCAAGAATTGAAGTCGGCCAAAGTTACGTTCATATCTGAGGCAAATAAACCTCTTGACCTGAAAAACATGCGCTTCAACTCCGTGACATCGTGCGCTGGAAAACTTGCGGTCCTCAATTGCCTCAACCGTTACATGGGAAAAGAATCACTGTTTCCCCACCATGTTCGGCTTTCGAGCAGGGCTCTCGACTCAGGACATCATGCTGCAGCTAAAGGGGGAAGTACTCAACCCTGATTTCCCTCATCTTACCAGAACGATCGTGGCTCTGGACCTTACCAAAGCCTTTGATGCTTACCACACCTCCATCCTTCAGTCACTGAGCACACTAGATGTGGGCTCCCGTACGCATCGGTACATAGATGTTTTTTTTTTTGCGTGAAAGGACCGCCTGCGTTGCAACTAGGCAGAGCCCAAACCCATACATTCACGCTGGGCTGTAGAGGAGCCCCCAGTGGGCAGCCTTGTCTTCCTTCCTAATATTACCCTTATTCCACTAGCACTCAAATTGGTAGCAATCCCTACCTTTACGCCTACATCACAGTCTGGACTAACACAGGTAGTCACGGTGATATAGAATCCTATCTGCAGCAAGCGACCGACGTTGTGTCCTCATTCAGTTCTTCTGCCGATGCAGAATTACTTATTCCCTCCCCTACCTCAACCTCTCTCCCTCAGAGACCGAGCATGTGAACAGTCTAATCAGAACGGCTTACAAAACGTGCCTTCTCCTGCCAAAAACCACAGCTACAGCCAAATTTCTTCAGCTTGGGGTACATAATACTTTACAAGAGCTAGTCGAAGCACACTTAATGGGCTAGTACTTCCGACACGCCTTAGCTGCTCGGCATCCAATTTGGAGCTTTTAGTAATGAATCTTAAAGAACATCACCGTCGTGCAATTCACATCACCTTAATTGGAGCCGCTATCCCAGCAGTCGAAAACGTTGTCATAGGCCTCTACATTTCCAACAATGCCTCCAACACCAATGCAATAAAAGCTATTCGCAAATCTGTAGAGAACATCGCCACGCTAATCAAATGTATCTCCAACCACTACAGAGCCATGAGAGAGGCGGACTCGCGCCGCCTCATTCAGGTCTTCTGCCTATGCAGAATTACTTATTCCCTCCCCTACCTCGACTAGGAACAAGAACAGAGAAGGAAGACAAGGACAAGCGCTACTAACAACTGAAAGTTTATTTGAAAAAACACAGATTATATGCACACAACTGACAACCCAAAGCGCCTGCGCTTCCCGCAAAAAGCACGCAAAAGAAAGTTACGAATCTAGATACAAAATTTCACACTCATGTAAGTGTACAGATGGTGTGCTAACGCACGTGTCGCTGTTCTTGTGAATGTGATAGGCTTCACACAACTCCCTAGTCAGCTGATCTGGATGTCTGAATTTAATCTTAGCCCTGTTAAGCAGTGGAAAGCATGCTTTTTTATTAGACACACTGGGTTTGTTCAGATGACAATCTCTGTAATGAAGGGACAGATTTGATGAAGGAGCACCATTCAAAGAGGTTTTATGCTGACGTAAGCGTGTATTTATGCATTTACCGGTTTGCCCAATGTAATTCTTGCCGCATTTAAAAGTTATGTCATATACCACTCCCTCTGCACATGGCACAAAGGGTGACTCATGATCCACCTGGCATGCACTTTTTCGTTTGCTTCTTATTTGCTTCTGTTCCCGGGCTCTTTTGTCAACAATAGCACAAACCTTGCCTAGTTTATCAGGGACCGAAAAGAGCACTGTAACCCCATATCTAGTGCCAACCTGCTCTTTTCGGTCCCTAATAAACTAGGCAAGGTTTGTGCTATTGTTGACAAAAGAGCCCGGGAACAGAAGCAAATAAGAAGCAAACGAAAAAATGCATGCCAGGTGGATCATGAGTCACCCTTTGTGCCATGTGCAGAGGGAGTGGTATATGACATACCTTTTAAATGCGGCAAGAATTACATTGGGCAAACCGGTAAATGCATAAATACACGCTTACGTCAGCATAAAACCTCTTTGAATGGTGCTCCTTCATCAAATCTGTCCCTTCATTACAGAGGTTGTCATCTGAACAAACCCAGTGTGTCTAATAAAAAAGCATGCTTTCCACTGCTTAACAGGGCTAAGATTAAATTCAGACATCCAGATCAGCTGACTAGGGAGTTGTGTGAAGCCTATCACATTCACAAGAACAGCGACACGTGCGTTAGCACACCATCTGTACACTTACATGAGTGTGAAATTTTGTATCTAGATTCTTAACTTTCTTTGCGTGCTTTTGCGGGAAGCGCAGGCGCTTTGGATTGTCAGTTGTGTGTATATAATCTGTGTTTTTTCAAATAAACTTTCAGTTGTTAGTAGCGCTTGTCCTCGTCTTCCTTCTCTGTTCTCGTTCCTAGTCGCGGCGCTGGTGAAATTTTGAAGATGTACTATCAGCAACGAATGAAACGCGAACAAGAAAAGTGAGGTGGCAACACAAAAACAACAATATCTTAGCTCCTGGATAAGAAATACAAGCGAGGTTGAATAGCACATCGAAAGAAGAGTCCTCGCGCCTTCAAAATAAATATAGTAGGAGCTAGTATAGAGCTCACCCCGGTAAAGAGCCGCGTATTTTGCAGTCCGTGGTTCGGTTGTCTTGTTCGCGTTTCATTTCTTGCTGATAGTACCAACTAGCTCAAACCACCATTTTGCTCCTCCCCTACCTCTACCTTCCCCCCCTCAGAGACCGAGCATGTGAACAGTCCAATCAGAACGGCTTACAAAACGGGCCTTCTCCTACCCAAAACCATATCTACCGCCAAATTTCTTTAGCTGGGGGTACATAATACCCTACAAGAGCTAGTCGAAGTACACTTAATGGGCCAATACTTCCGACGCTGTCGGATCATAACCGGGCAGCAACTGTTAAATCGACTATAAATTCACCTTCGTGATCAAATAACTGCTCTCATTCCCCTCCCGAAGCCATCATTGCAAATATTTACATCCCGCCACTCCCGAAAAACGCTTACCCGGAGTACAATCGCGAGCGACGCATTGCGAGAGCTAAGGCCCTTCGAAAGCGCAGCCCCCCATCCACCCCTGTCGTCTATGTGGACGCCGCCGAATATTCTTAGCAGTCCGCATTCGCTTGTAGAGGTGTATGTAGAGATCGCCAAGGAGCCGACCGCGGCCACGTTTAATTGAAAGCTGCCGGAGAAATGATAGCAGTAGAGCAGCGGCGCCAGCGTCCGGCTGAGGCCGAGGTCCAAGCGTTCTCTGTTGCGCGTGCCTACCGCTTCGTCTTCCTTGCGTGTGCTTAAACGGTGGCGCCACAGAGGCCCCCATCCAGCACGAACGACGAGGTTGTGCGAAAAGTACAGGAGACACTAAATGTGAGCGTTGAACAAAAGAAAAGTATAAACTGGGAAACAAACGCCGGGGAGCTCAGGTTGTTAGTCCGGGAAGGCCGTCGGGCGGGAGAACCAAGCTCAAGTGCTCGAGCCTGGCTGCTTCGTAACGGGCGAGGGATGCATAAAGGGGACGGCGATGACAGAGGCAGCAGGCGTGAAAAGTCACACAGGAAGCGTTGACGAGATGGTCGTGAACCAGTCTTGGGGCCCACTAGTAGGGCTGATAGTGCGCTCGAGGTTAGCCTCAAGATGGACCAGCGTACAGATATGCGAGCGTGTGAAGTGTGTCGCCCTAGTAGGTGTGGTACTTAAGCAAACTACTTGAGTCAGAGACAGCTTTTAGCCAACGATAAATAGGGCCGACGGCTCTATCGCTTGCCGACACCGCATAGCTTAGAGGTGGAGCCTACGTATCTGCAACGGCATAACCGAGGTCGTGGATCAATGCTTCAAAGGTCACAATCACGGTAGTGTATTCTAGACGCCATTTTCTCACCGTGTAACAATAAATATCTTTAGTTGGGTGTCAGCGTTTTGTCTGTCTGTTCTCTTCGTCCTGTCTCAGTTAAAGTACCCTTCTGCAATACACTACTGTTCCAACGACAAAGCGGCAAAGCTGGTATGCAACTATCTCTGCAATATAGTGGCACCTAATGGGTTTCTTTAGATGGACTCCGTGCACAGTCGACGCTATGCGTTCTAGAATCGCTCCAAGGTTATAGTGAACATGTCGAATGTTTGCGCGCGATTTCCGTGCTGGTTTATTGCGAACCGGACTGACGCTTCACTGCGGGTCATGAATGTAAAGACAGCTGATTAGATCCGTTGGAAGTAACGCACTGTCCATAGCAGGCTTGATGATGCACGGTCCTCTCTCATGCGCAGCGTCCTGCTCGTGTCCATCGCGGCCTGCATTGTCATGGTGATGGGAATGGCACTGGCGGTTGCGGGCATCATCATGGGACTGCTGATGCCGGGACCGAAGGGCGGCTGCCCGCCCCTGGACAAACCGCTCCAGGAGGGCACAGTCATGGTACGCGCAACCTTTTTCACATGAAGCTAGCGCTTTGGCTGCTCTAGGCCTGCGAGCCGGAAGGTCTAAGTGTACAACCCTCGCAAAGAGCCGTAGAGGTCCACTGCTAAGCGTGCTACAGGGCTGCTGTAGCATCTGCGGAAGTACTACACTTTGGAAGCGTGAGATCGAGATTTCGTCTAGGTTGAAGAGATAAAAACTCTGGTGCTCCATGTAAAGAGCCACAGAGCATTACTCAGAAGGAAACCTCTTAGGCTTTTTTCGGCGAAGGATGTGTACAGGTTGCATCACCCTCGTGACGAGCTCTCTGTCTGGAAGTCCTCAGATAACACTTGTGTAGCAGACTTACTTCAGCTCAAACTTTTTAGCTCACTGTCGGTGAAAGCATTCATTCCCGAGCAGCTTGCATCTGTCAATGGTATTGTACGTGGTGTGGACCCAGCATCTACCCCGCAAGAAATTCTAGAAGAATTTCAAGATGCAGGAGTTGGAGTACTTTCAGTCTGTCGCGGCAGTAGAGAGGTAAACGCCTCGCATGTTGCTACTGAGTCGGTAATAACAGCTTGTGCTGGCTCTTCCTGCTCTGATGAAGTAAAAATCTGGCTGATTGTGTACCGTGTGGACACTCTGCAACCCCGTTCTCTTCAATGCACCAACTGCTGGTGGTTCGGGCATTGCGGCAAAGCATACAAGTAGGAGACCCGCTGCCGTTTCAGTGGAGAAGGTCATTCTGCTGATAACTGCAACTCAGAGCAGCCTCACTGTTGCCTCTGCAGCAATAACCATTCAGCAGATGATGCCGAGTGCGCTAAACGCAGTGAAGAGCGTAGCATGTTAGATATCATCAAAGAGAATCGGTGCTCAAGAGCCGATGTTTACGTTCTTCTTTACAAGAAAAAAAGGCACATACGCTAGTCGTGCGCGCGCTTCTGTTAGGGTCATTGAGTTCAATTTGACGGTCTCAATTGTGACCACGGCAGAAAAAGCCCATAACAATGTGGTTGAGCGAATGCTAAACTTTCTCTCTGAGGAGTTGGCTCAGCTTGTTGCAATCCAATCTGTGTCACCATCAACATCCGTTCTGGCAGCGACGCCTGCATCTGTTTCAGCTTGTGCAACTAGTGCTAGCCGCTCAACATCACCTGCTGATGCTTCCCAGGTCCCACCTAACATCTCTGTTCCTACCGGTGCATGGCGCACCGAGATCTGCACAACAGATGTCGAAATGTCGTGCCTTACGCAGAAACGCCGTGCTTCCTCGTCACCGTGTAAACATAGCTCTCCTCAGATGAAGGCTAAAAGAGGGACCACGCATACTTGTTCCCCAGGTTGATATCCTCAAAGAGGCAGTTTCTGCTTCTTCAATTGGTCAATAACCGTGGCAGGTATCAGAGTGTTAGAATGGAATAGCCGCTCCGTAATCTCTTCTCTTCCACATCTATAACTACTTATTCACAAACATAAGCCAGATATTGTTCTTTTATAAGAAACGTGGTAATAACCTTATTGTCACGTTGTAGTGACGGCAGTCCATCGGTCAGAAAGACACGAACCAGTCCTAGAAACGAAGCTCTTTATTTGGCTTGACTTGCGCCCACAAAAGAACTGAATCACTCGGCGGCGGCGTAAGCAACAAACGTGCTCGTCAGTCGTCGAACTACGAATGCCCGCCGCTCGCGGCATCGATCAATTTAAAGCCAGCAAGGAAACTTCGAGATAATCGGTCAAGATCATCTACAGTAATCTAGAAAAACATAGATGCAGCTATTCATGGCTGTGATTAATCGAGATTAGTCCGGTCGCTTCTCGCGCTTCAAATAAAAATGATAACACCCCTTTCCTGTGGCCTTGAGGGCGAACGAACGGACACTACAATGACACGTGGCATTACCCCCCTCCCAAAGAAGCATCGTCTCGATGCTTTAAAATGAAAATAAACACGGAGAATGAGTCCTTTAGCGTTCATTATATGGCTTCAGGCGTACGACATGTACTACTTACGAGCGTGTGCGGCGTCGCTGAGATGCTGTCGTGCCGTCGGGGATGACTTCTTAATCGAGGTCACCGATGCGACGGAGAACCCTGTACGGGCCAAAGTAGCGTCGCAGCAACTTTTCACTCAATCCACGGCGGCGAACTGGCGTCCATATCCAAACTCGATCACCTGGCTTGTAATGCGTGTCTCGTCGGCGCAGATTGTAGCGTCGGGCGTCGGTGTGCTGCTGGTCTTGAATGCGAAGCGGCGCACGTCTTCGGGCTTCCTCGGCGCGATAAAGGTAGGCGGCGACGTCGAGGTTGTCTTCGTCGGAAACGTGCGGGAGCATTGCGTCGAGTGTTGTGGGCTTCCTGCCGTATACCAGTTGGAATGGGGTAAACCTGGTTGTCTCCTGGACGGCAGTATTATAGGCGAAGATCACGTAGGGCAGAATGGAGTCCCACGTCTTGTGTTCGGCGTCGATGTACATGGAGAGCATGTCTGCGATGGTCTTGTTCAGACGCTCTGTGAGTCCGTTGGTTTGCGGATGATAGGCAGTTGTTCTCCGATGGCTTGTCTGACTGTAGTGTAAAATGGCTTGTGTCAGCTCCGCTGTGAACGCCGTTCCTCTGTCTGTGATGAGCACCTCGGGGGCACCGGGTCGCAGGAGAGTTCGTTGGACGAAAAATTTTGCGACTTCTGTTTCGGTGTCACTAGGCAACGCATTTGCTTCGGCGTAGCGGGTCATGTAGTCGGTGGCCACGATGACCCACTTGTTACCTGATGATGAAGTCGGAAAAGGGCCGAGGAGGTCCATCCTCATTTGCTGGAAGGGCTTAGCTGGAGGTGGTAGTGGGTTCAGGGGTCCGGCTGGTCTAATCGGAGGCGTTTTGCGTGGCTGAAACTCACGGCACGTTTTCATGTAATGGGAAACGTCGACAGCTAGCCGCGGCCAATAGTACTTCTCCTGGATGCGGTGCAACGTGCGAACAATGCCGAGATGCCCTGCAGTCGGCTCATCATGACATGCCTGCATAATGTCTTGCCTGAGATTTTGGGGCACGACAAGAAGATGCACTGTCCTGTTGGGCGCAAAGTTCTTCAGGAGGACATTATTCTGAAAGACGAAGGACGACAGTTGGCGCTTGAACCCTCGTGGAGGCGATGCGGTCTTGCCTTTCAAATAATCAACTATGCTTTGCAACTCGGGATCCGAGCGCTGCTGCTGCGCGAAACTGCTAGCGCTTACCGGTCCTAAGAAAGCGTCTTCGTCTTCCTCTTCCGGTGCTGCGTCTACGGGGGCTCGCGATAAGCAGTCTGCATCGTAACGCTTGCGGCCAGATTTGTAGACTACAGTTATGTCGAATTCTTGAAGACGCAGGCTACAACGAGCAAGGCGGCCGGAGGGGTCTTTCAAGTTGGCAAGCCAGCATAGAGCGTGGTGATCGCCCACAACCTTGAATGGCCGTCCGTACAGGTAGGGTCGAAATTTCGACGCGGCCCAAATAATGGCGAGACATTCTTTCTCGGTCGTGGAATAGTTGGCTTCGGCTTTCGACAGTGAACGGCTAGCGTACGCGATAACTTTGTCCTGTTCACGATTTTTCTGAACAGGACCCCTCATAAGCCCACACTGCTTTGCTTGCATGTGTATGAACTTCGGTTTCGGCGTTTTCATCAATGTGTCCGAGCAGAGGAGGGGACTGTAAGCGGCGCTTCAGCTCTTTGAAAGCTTCTTCTTGCGGCCTTTCTCATTTAAAAGGCACGTCAGCCTTGGTAAGTTCGGTCAAAGATTCAGCGATGCCCGAAAAGTTCTTGACGAATCGCCGGTAATAAGCGCACAATCCAAGGAATCTGCATATAGCTTTCTTGTCATTAGGCTGTGGAAACTCTGCGATCGCAGCCGTCTTCTGAGGGTCTGGGCGAACTCCAACCTTGCTTACGACGTGGCCAAGGAACAGCAGCTCCCCGTAGGCGAAGGGGCACTTCTCTGGTTTCAGTGTTAGTCCTGAAGACTTGGTTGTTTCTAGCACTATCCGAAGCCTTCTGAGGTGGTCTTCAAAGCTTGAGGAGAAGACAACAATGCCATCTAAGTAGATTAGGCAAATCTGCCACTTCAAGCCTGGGAGCACCGTATCCATTACTCGCTGGAACGTCGCTGGGGCAGAGCAGAGGCCGAATGGCATCACCTTGAACTCGAAGAGTCAGGACAGCAGCTTGGGCATGTTGGTTATTCATTTGTGATTATTCAAAAAAAAAAAATCGAAGAGTCCGTCTGGTGTGATGAACGCAGTCTTCTCCCGATCTCTTTCGTCAACTTCAATTTGCCAGTAGCTGCTCTCCAGGTCCATCGATGAGAAGTACTTAGCGTTGCACAGCTGATCCAATGTGTCGTCGATGCAGGGGAGAGGGTAGACATCCTTCTTCGTAATGCTGTTCACGCGGCGGTAATCGACGCAAAAGCGAAGGGTGCCGTCTTTCTTTTTTACAAGGACGACTGGTGCTGCCCAAGGGCTCCTCGATGGCTGGATCACATCGTCACGAAGCATTTCCTCAACTTGCTTGCGGATAGCTTGGCGTTCTAGCGGTGATACGCGGTAGGGGCTCTGTCGCAGTAGTCGGGCGTGTTCGTCTGTGACAATGCAGTGCTTGGCAAGTCCGGTTCGTCGCACATTCGATGCTGATGAGAAGCAGCCGCTGTATCTTTGAAGAGGACTGCGTATTTGGTTTTGTCTGCTCCGGGTTAATGCTGGGTTGATATCAAACGTGGGTTGATGGCCTTGATCAGATGGTTCTACTGGTTGGTCGGGTAAGGCAAATATGTCTTTGATGTCTGCCAGCTCGTCGAGAAAGGCAGTCGTCGTACCTTTGTTTAGATGCCGTTATTCTTCGGTGAAGTTCGTTAGCAGCACTTGGTCTTGGCCATTCCGGATTTGGGCGACTCCCCTTGCGACGCCCAGTCCTCGATCCAGGAGTAACTGGGTGTTCCCCTCGACGACGCCTTCGGCAGTTTCGATGTCTCGAGTACCTATGCAGGCGACGGCACTTGATCGGGGCGGCACGCTCAATGCTTCGTCGAGGACGTTTAAGTCGCTGTGATGAGTCGCTGTGGTCGCTGCAGATATGGCTTTGTCCGTGGAAAGCTTGATCGACTTAGATCGAATGTCGATGATCGCCCGATGTTCATTCAGGAAGTCCATTCCCAAAATCAAATCTCGTGAGCATTTCTGTAGGACCAGGAAGGTTGTAGCATAGGTTCGCCCATTTACTGTAACTCTCGTGGTGCAGCGTCCTGACGGCGTAATAAGGTTACCACCTGCGGTGCGGATCAGCGGGCCATCCCAAGTTGTTGTCACTTTCCTGAGTCGGACAGCTAGTGGCCCGCTAATGACGGAGTAGTCAGCTCCTGTGTCGACCAAGGCAGTAACCGCGTGACCGTCGACCGTAACTTCAAGGTCACTTGTTCGCGTTTTCGTATTACACGTGGTCTTCGGTGTACGATCTCGGCTTCGTCGAGCAGTGAGGCTGCGGTGGGCGTACTCCGACGTTACTCTCTGGGCGGTGGTAAAAGCTTCGACTCTGGCCGCGTCGTCGTCGTCGGTGTTGTCGTCGTAGTTGAGTCATGATCTTGCGTTTTCGTCGATGGACGATATTTTTCCTTGCGCTCAGAAGCAACCTCACCTCCAGAGGCTGCTTTATTTAGTTTAACCTTCGGGGGCTGGGAGAGCTTCCACGCACTGCATAGCCTCGGCTAGGAGATATATAGCGCGGTGATGATGGCGACGGAGAACTCGATAGGCTGCTCGGCGAGGAGTATTCTTCGCGACGCAAAAACTCCTCGATTTCGGCTGGTCGCTGGCCGGGTCGGGGTCGTGGGCCGTCGTAAGAAAGCCCTCGGATGCCCATTCTCCTGTATGGGCAGTACCGGAGAATGTGACCGGCTTCGCCGCAGTGGAAACATAGTGGGCGGCGCTGGTCGGGTGTTCTTCACTCGTCGCATTTCCTCGGCCGTGTGCGACTCTCGTAGGACGGGCGGGTTGGGGCGAGCGGGCGGCGGTTCAGCGCAGCTGGCTGAGGGCGATAGGGGAGGTCCCGTCGTCGAGGTTCAGGACGGCGCATTGCTGCGGCGTACGTCATGGTTGGGGGCTCCATTGGCTGCGTGGTGGTCGGCGTCACACCGAAGGCCTGTTGAACTTCACCCCGGATGACGTCAGTGAGCGATGTAAGCTGCGGCTGCGTTCCTGCTGGCAGCAATTGTCGGAGCTCTTCGCGCACAACTTGACGTATAATCTCCCGCAGGTCATTGTTGTTAGCGGTATCCAGGCAGCTTGCTGAGAAAACGCGCTGCTGACGATCATACTGGCGGGCTCGGGCATCAAGAGTTTTTTCCATCGTGGACGCCTCTTCTACGAATTCCGCGACGGTTTTCGGTGGGTTGCGTACGAGGCCGGCAAAGAGTTGCTCTTTAACTCCTCGCATAAGCAACTTAACCTTCTCTTCTTCCTTCATGTTCGTGTCGGCACGCCGGAAGAGTCGGTTCATCTCCTCAGTATACACTGCAAAGGAATCGTTTGGGTGTTGTATGCGAGACTGTAGCAGCTGCTGGGCTCTCTCCTTTCGCACGACGTTTGTGAAGGTCTTCAGGAGCTGCTCCTTGAAGGTTTCCCAGTTCGTGATACTAACTTCCTCATTTTCAAACCAGATTCTTGCTGGTCGGTCCAAGGCGAAGAAGACGTACCTTAATTTCGTGGCATAGTCCTATTGGTTAAAAATAGCCACGCGGTCGAACTGTTCTAGCCACTCTTCGGGGTCGGCGCCAGGCGAAGCGTCGAAAGTTGGTGGCACCCGGGGCCGCTGAAGAATGACTGGAGTCCTCGTCTGGGGTAAGCTCATGGTGAACGTTGCTACTGGCTTTCACTTCCGGGTAGGGTCCGGCACAATCCCGAACTCGGGTGCGCCCCCTAGCAGCCGTCAGCTTGCGCGGTGGACTGGACTCAGGTCATGCGGTGAATGACTCAGAGGGCTGGCGTCACGACTTGTAGGGGGTGTCCGGAACATGGAAGGCTACCCAACACCTCCACAAGATGTCACGTTGTAGTGACGGCAATCCAGCGGTCAGGAAGACACGAACCAGTCTTGGAAACGATGCTCTTTATTTGGGCTGACTTGCGCCCACAAAAGAACTGAATCACTCGGCGGCGGCGTAAGCAACAAACTTGCTCGTTAGTCGTCGAACTAGGAATGCCCGCCGCTCGTGGCATCGGTAAACTTAAAGCCAGCAAGGAAACTTCGAGATAATCGGTCAAGATCATCTACAGTAATCTATAAAAACGTAGATGCAGCTCTTCATGGCTGTGATCGATCGAGATTAGTCCGGTCGCTTCTCGCGTCAGAAACAGAAATGATAACATCCCTTTCCTGCGGCCTTGAGCGCGAACGAACGGACACTACAATGATACGTGGAATTATAAATCATTTTCGATCAGAAACTTTCCGAGTTTTCAGACCAGATAGAAATGCTGGCAGGGCTATCTAAGCACATAGCTGTCTGTCTAAGCATATATGTCACCATACCTACCTCTAAGAAAATTATTCTCCCCGATTGTGAGCTTTTAGCGATCAAAATTTCATTTCTTCATTGTGCTGATATTACAATTACTAATGTCTATTTTCCTTTAGGTGTACGCAGGACAGACTGTTGAGACAGCTTGGTGGCTGGCGGAAGCAGTGTGGTCATTGCAGGAGATATCTGTTCTCATCATAGTGACTGGGGAAGTCGTACTGATTCCTGCGGCCAGCTTCTCTGGTCGTGGCTATCTGCAAATGCTGTACGCTGCGGCAATTCCAGGGAAACAACCTTTATGCACGGGATTGTTCACTCAGCCATTGACTTAAAATTATCAACAGGTAGGCTAGAGGTGACTGATTGGTTGACAGACGGTTCGGGTACATCTAGGTACCACTTACCTATAACTTTCACTATGCGGTTATCTCCTCTCAAAAATAGTTGTGTAACCATAAAGTTGTCAACCACAATATTTGTAGAAATATGATGTCTGCCTCACTCTCCTCTATGGTTAGTAGAAGCCGGGGTGACAGAGCTCAGCAGGCGGTTTCATTTTTGCAAAATGCAGTAGACCACTCAATATTAACTGTGCCCGCAGCAGCCTCTAATAAACAGCCATCTCTTTGGTGGACAGAAGAATGTGAGCAGTCCTATCGTCGCAGAAAAGAGGCCTGGAATAGGCTATCCTCCAACCAGAGTCCAGCTAACTGGTTAAATTACAAATGTTTCTCTTCATCTTTCAAAAGAACAATCGCAAAGCCAAGGAGGAGTATAAAAAAATTTAAACATATATCTTTCAAATTCTCGTAATCGAAAGGCACTGTATAGATTCATAGAAGGTAACAAGAGTTCTCCAGTCCCTCACCTCATTTCTTCAACATTGGTATCACCAAATCAGGCTAAGAAAACCTTGGAGCTCAGGGATTGGTGCTACGTTTCCAGACGCAAAGAAACCTCTTTGTGCACAATCTCACCCTCTTCGGATTATACCGAGGTTGACGCATCAGAACTCCTCCCAGTCCTCCTGCAGCTACAGGACAAGATGGTGTCACTGTTGGCATGGTTAAAATTTTAGCCCGGGATTTTACAAGCGACCTCTTAAGTATTGTCAATGCTTCGTTGAAAAATGCATGGATTCAAGGCATTTGAAAGATAGCGAAAATTATTTTATTGTTCAAAGATGCAAAGAAAGAATACGCCTTAGATAACATTCGGCCAATAGCACTAGCTTCAAATTTGGTCGAAGGTATAGTGCCTACTCGTCTCACAAAACATGTTCAAAGTGTTAACGGTCTCAGCTCAGCACAGATTGGCTTTCGTCGCGGATGCTCTATACGGTCCGCGCATGTGAATCTAGAGAGTAGAATCCGACTCTCGATATGCAGAAGGTAAGTTTCAGCTTTGGTGATATTTGATGTAGCAAAGGCCTATGATAGAGCAGAAAGTACTATTTTACTTAACAGACCTACTCAGTACATCCTCCAACCTACATTTAGACGTGGTTATCTGAAATTCTGATACTTTTACTGCGCAGAGGGAACCCTATATGTTCTTAAACTTATTATCAATTAACAGGAGTGCAGCAAGGATCGGTGCTTTCACCGCTGCTTTTTAATATTTTGGTCAGTGACATCCCCATCCTTCCTGATATAACAGTTTTTTTGTATGCAGATGACATCGCTTTTTTCGCCTCGGCCAGGGATATCCATTCCCTTTACCAGATTGTACAGGAATATTTGGATGCTCTTGGAGTACGGTTGCATTGTATTAATTTATCACTGAATGCTAACAAATGCGGCGTACTGATATTTTCGTCATGTACCATCCGGACCAGACTGCTTTCCGTCAGACACTAGACTTCAAAAGTACTGCTTTGATTGTCTCGCACCTTTCGGCTATTTTCCATCCGTTTCTGGAATGGCCCCGGGCAGCACTTCTTCCCGACACGCCCCTGGTATCACCACTCTGGGCGGCAGTGGCAGTATGCGGACGCACCGCTAAGCACAACGCTACTTAGCGATGCGTCCGCATACTGCCACTGCCGCCCAGAGTGATTTCTTGTGAAACAGCGCAACGGCACAAGGCCAGAGGACAAGAAAGGACGATACACAGCGCTGACTAACAACAGAATGTTTATTCAGTAAGCCATGCTTTTAAAGGCGCCAGCGACACTGAACAACAGAAAAATACACAGAACCATGACAGATATCCCTCCGACAAGGCACGTATTTGATAACACAAGGCTAACACGTGTGCAAAAATTCATGTTCTTTCTGCAAGATAGCGACAGAAGGGGTGCTTACACACCTCTGACCCAACTTCAAGATCTCAGAGGCTTCGATAACTTCTCTAGTCAGCTGATCTTTGTGTTTATCAACTATCCTGCTTTTGTCATACAGAGGCTGGCGCGAACAATCACGACAGTGAACACCGATGTGGCGGGCAGCATTCTTGACATCATTTTTGTGCTCCTATCGTTCAAACAACGACCAGTTTGTCCAACATATGAACCACCACAACTCAAAGGGATCGAATAAACCAGATTCTCTACGCACTTCACAAATTTAACCTCATGCTTTTTTGTGCAGACGGGTTCACCTTCATTAGACTTTTTGGGGCCATTTACACGCGCGCACAAACTTCTCAATTTCACAGGAGCTGAAAACACATCTACTCCGGCTCTCTTACCTATTCTTTTCAAATTATGCGAGACAACATGAATGTAGGGTATGACAGACACATTTTTTCTTCTGGTACTGTGGTCGACTGCGAAATAAAGTTTCAACTTTTTCAACATCCCCTCCGCTACTGCTGCTAAGACGTTGAGGGGGTATCCTGCAGTAACGACTGCAGGATACCCCCTCAACGTCTTAGCAACGTCTTCCTTCCATCTCTTCCTTCTTCCACTACCACCTTCCTCCTTCCCTTGCGGTGCGGTTCCGGGGTCCACAGAGATATGCGAGACAGTTACTGCGGTATTCCGTTTCCTCAAAAACCAATTTAAATTTCAATTTGGATCTTGACAGTTTGGGACTGGACTGTCTTACGTGCTTTGTGCAAATGGGCCCAGGTATAAGATGTATGCTTACATGTTGCGTGCTCTACACTCATGATTGATTGTAGAGCCGTGTTTGCTTTTAGCCTTCCACTTGCATTCCTCCCAAGCACGACACTGCAAACACCATGGCACGGTGTTTACCAGGGAAAATTTCCGCACTCTAAAACTTCAGTCCCAAGCACAGCCGCAGTTTAGACAGTGTATGCAGGGGTGGAATGTTGTCCATGAGATCATTCAGGCATGTGCCTGCTTGGTGCAGTGCAAGACAGAACAATAAGCTATGCAAAAGGCTAGACCAACATTTGTGTCGACCAAGCAAAGCGCGGAAGTTACAGCGCAATGTTTTATTCGTTTTGTTATACCTATTCACGCTTCGTTTTTCTCCGATGCCGGAGCACGCGACGAATCCCGGGCTGTGTTTCCTACCTGTCAACGCTTCAGGAGAGTTGAAATCTGGGTTAGTTGGTACATACTTATGAAAAAACCAGCCAAAAAGACGGGGACAAAGTAGAGACGAGGCAGACACAACGACTGGACTAACAACTGTGCTTTATTGAAAAACAGCCAGTCTCCCAGGAAACCTAAAAGAGCATGCGCAGCTCAACGGCAACGCAAAACCAGCACAAAAAACGGCGATGCTTGCGAGATAGTCAGGATGCAGAGTCACCGGGACAGGTAACCTATTTCCTTCTGCATCAACGTGATAGACGCCGTGCTAATACAGTTATCTCCTTGAGAACTGATCTCCTTTACCAACGCTGCCCTGTGTTTCAATTCCGTGGCACATTCAGCCGAGGCGATTAGAATCAGGAGAAAGGGCAACAGAAGGTTTTTTCGAATTGCGTCTGATTTTCCGAAACGGGTCCCTGGTGACGCAGGTGACCACCGGTGCGGGTCGTCTTATCGGACGCACGACGACCGTGGACGGCGCGAGGCTCTCGCGCTTCCTGGGCGTGTCGTTCGCCGAGAGCACGGCGGGGGAACGCCGCTTCACGCTTCCTGTGCCTCTGGCGGTGAGCAGCCCGTGCCATCTGCGAGACTGCCTCGAGCCCCGGGATGCGTGCGCCCAGCTGGGGCCCAACGACACCCTGGTGGGCTCCGAGGACTGTCTGCACGCCAACGTGTGGGCCCCCGAGGCACCGCCCTCGGCGGGCTCCTCCCGCGCAGTGGTGGTGGCGCTGGATGGCGACATGTTCCAGTCCGGCTCCAACGACCACCCGGACTGGCCGCAGCTGGCCGCCAAGGGTGAGATTCTTGCGCTGGCCTCTTTCTCAGGGCCGGTCATCTCGCCACCGCTGTGCTCACCTGCGATAAGGTATCTGGGCAAATTGCACGATTAAGGTCATTTTTATTGCGTAAGCAATACTGCGTCAGGTTTCGAGCCATCGCGTGGGCCCCGGCGGTGGCCACGGTTACCTTTAGCCGCAGCGAGGTCGAACAGATGGAGCGCCGTTGCCATAGCAACCACCGCCGCTGCCGCGCGCCTAGTCGCGCGCTCTCGTCGCATGTGTCGGAATGTGGAGAGAGGAAGCGGGAGGGAAACAGGGAATAAATACGCGAGTTCGCCTCGGGCAAAACAGTCGCTGCTTGCTTACGCGACTTGTCCGGTTTAACCAGAGCTAAACCTCAGCTAATTTTTTGAACAATGTGCAGGAAAATGCACGCAGCTGTCCACTATATCTAGGCCTATGCGAATAAATTACAGGAAACGGCGTGAAATCGACGTGCCGAATTTGTGCCTAGATACAGTGGATATGTAATTGATGTACCACTTCACTGATTCACTGACTACTGTCATGAAGATGGTGGAATGCAGTCGATGAGATTAGTTTTCTTATTTGTTTCTGCATGTAAGATTTCAACCTCTCACCCTGAAGCGAATGCGAATTTCGCCCGGAAACTACTGCGCGCACGAGGCCGAACATGAAGCCAAGCATGCAGGAGCACCTGTAGAGAACATTCCGAAACATTCCCTTCCGATGGTATTCAGCGTAAAAGAAAACTTCAGCATACGACAGCCCAGAGAGGGTTTCGAACTAGCGCCGGAGAGAACAGATCAGTTTTCCGGTGCCTTTGAACACAATGACACCACCGCCACCTGTCATGCAACGTGTTTCTGTAGTGTAGTCCTCGTTATGTTTCAGCCTTCGTTCTGCGCTATTATTATAGTAGCGTTACAACCGTCGCCGTGCAGCGGAGTCGGAAAATAAATATATTCGCTTATGTCGTCAGCACTAGGGTCGTTCAGCCACACACTAAAATGAGAAGGTTATGAAGGCGGCCGAATTCGAAACAGGCTGATGAAGAGGGAGTGAGCTTTGTGTTACGCAAAGCGCTAAAGCAGCAGGAGACCCTGAGCGCATCCGCAGTACGAAAAGCGGAAGCTGCGGAGCGTTGCTGCACGCAAAGCACCAAAAACAGCGAGGGAAGCCGAGCACGCTGTGCTGCTAACAAGAGGCTCGTCAAGGTGCGAAAGCAGCCAGGCAGCCAGGCCCTGGAGCATGCGTAGCTCGATGAACACGAGTGGATGAAGGTAGAGCGCGCTCAGCAGGCAACCTGGATAATGGTTCCATGTGGGTACCGGAAGCTATGAACCAACTTAGAATGCTCTATGTCTTTGTTGCAATTCATTTCATAATTGCCTTGCTTTCGGCGACGAGATAGACTGCAAATTTTTACACGTGAAATGATTGCAGCTCCTATTCTTACAAACTTAGAGCGAGCATCGTCAGGAAACGTGGAGAGCCTAAAGCCGAACGTGGGGGTGAA